>NC_091951.1:49393035-49693035 GCF_031021105.1 Erythrolamprus reginae
ATCTACTTTTTACAACCATGCACACTTTTTACAAACTTCAAACTTCACAGTTTTAAGACTTGTGGACTCCAACTCCCAGAATTCCTCCTTCAGTCATGCTAGCTCAGGAATGGGAACTGAAGTACACAAGTCTTAAACTCGCCAGGTTTGAAGACCATTGTAGCCCTAACGCAGGGGTCTTCAGCTTTAAGACTAGTGGACAACTCCACCCATTGCTTCTTGTCCTATTCTCAGATGCTTTGGATAATAGCTTGACTCCCTCTTCTTTGTGGCAATCCCTAAGATACTGGAACACTGCTATCATGTCTCCCCTAGACCTTATTTTCATAAGACTAAGCATGCCCAGTTCCTGCAACTGTTTTTTATATGTTTTAGCTTCCAGTCCCCTAATCATTTTTGTTGCTTTTTTCTGCAGCTTTTCTAAAGTCTCAACATCCTTTTTGCATCATGGCATCGGACCAGAATATCTCCGAGACCGCCTCCTGCCGCACGAATCCCAGCGACCGATTAGGTCCCACAGAGTGGGCCTTCTCCGGGTCCCGTCAACTAAACAATGTCGGTTGGCGGGCCCCAGGGGAAGAGCCTTCTCTGTGGCGGCCCCAGCCCTCTGGAACCAACTCCCCCCGGAGATTAGAACTGCCCCTACTCTTCCTGCCTTCCGTAAACTCCTTAAAACCCACCTTTGCCGTCAGGCATGGGGGAACTGAAACATCTCCCCCTGGGCACGTTTAATTTATGCATGGTATGTCTGTGTGTGTGACTGTTAGCATATGGGTTTTTTTAAATATTTAAATATTTTAAATTTGTCTGATTGCTTATGATTTGTTTCTACATGTTGTGAGCCGCCCCGAGTCTTCGGAGAGGGGCGGCATACAAATCTAAGTAATAAAAATAAATAAATAAATAAATCATGGTGACCAAAACTGAATGCAGTATTCCAAGTGCCTTACCAAGGCATTATAAAGTGGTATTAACATTTCATGTGATCTTAATTCTATCCCTCTGTTAACGCAGCCTAGAACTGTATTGGGTTTTTTGGTAGCTGCTGCACACTGTTGGCTCATATTTAAATGGTTTTCCATTAGGACTCCAAGGTCCCCCCACATTATTATTATTATTATTATTTATTTATTAGATTTGTATGCCGCTCTTCTCCAAAGACTCGGAGCGGCATGGTTACTACTGTTGAGCAAGGTACCACATATATTGTACCCATAGTTCCCTCTAAGCTGAGCAGTGAGCAATCACTCACTTAAAAATCATCATCAACTCAGAGTTTTCCAAACCTGCCCAGAAGCCGAGAGGGAAAGAGTGAGAGGGAAGGAGAGAGAGCGGAAGAGAGGAAGAGAGAGAAACAGATAGAAAAAAGAGAGGAAGGAAAAGAGAAAGAAAAAGAATGGGAGTAAGGAAGAGAGAAAGAAAATCAAAATCTAGTTTGAAACTAGCTCAACTATTTAAGTGGCATTTTGATATTGATAGAGTTGCCCTATTATGAGCTCACTGTTATAGACACACAGTACAATATTTTATTTTGAAATTCTCTGAGGCAAAACAGGGTGGGTTTTTTGTTTGTTTCTTTGTTTATCTATCTATCTATCTATCTATCTATCTATCTATCTATCTATCTATCTATCTATCTATCTATTATTTCTGTGCCGCCCAGTCCCGAAGGGACTGCCGCTCAGACACTATACTTTTCCACCCCCACCCCCAAAAAAAAATTAGAGGGAACACTGAGTACCTGTGCGATTTGTTTTTCTTGCCTAAATGCATAGCCTCTAATCCTTTCTCTGGAGCCTTTTCCGTCATCACAAAGTTTTATTTATTTATTTTTAGAGTTGGAAGGGACCATGCGGGTTATCAAGTCCAACCCCCTGCCTAAGCAGGAACCCTATAGCATCCCAGCCAAATGGCAGTCCAATTTCCTCTTAAAAATGTCCAGAGTATTGGAGTTCACAACGTCCACTGGTAGGTTGTTCCACTGGTTGATCGTTCTGACTGTCAGGAAGTTCTTCCTCATTTCCAGGTTGAATCTCTCCTTGGTCAGCTTCCAGCCGTTGTTCCTCGTCCGGCCCTCCGGTGCCCTGGAGAATAAAGTGATCCCCTCCTCTCTGTGGCAACCCCTCGTGTACCTGTAGACTGCTATCATATCTGCTCTGGCCCTCCTTTTCTCTAGGCTATCCATGCCCAGTTCCCGCAGTCTCTCTTCGTAGGTCTTGGTTTCTAGACCCCTGATCATTTTGGTTGCTCTTTTCCTCGGAAGAGTCTTCTGCTTAGCATTCGAGATGCCCAACTGCTTTCCACATAAAATCTTAATCTCCCGTTCTTCAAACAAATCAAACATAAATGAAAACGAGAAACAGATACTCTAATAAGAAGTAACACTTCCCTTTGCGAACACCCAATGGAGTAATCAACAATGGGGAGAAAAAAAAAACTTAAAATCAATTAATAATGCCAGATTAGTATTACAAGGGAGAGAAATCCAATCTTTTATTTAACTTAAATTCCTTTTATGCTGCAGATGTCCCTCCAATATTAATAGTGTTTAAACATAAATCCTTCCCTCCATGTAGCAAACATAATTGTGCACGCAGCACGCAAGCGATTCGAGCTGCTTTGACTAGCAGCTCTGAAACAGCCTTAAAGCCCCGGCATTGCTAATCCTAATGCCTGATGCCACAATGCGAGTTTTATTACTCTGCATAAAATGAAAAGAGGAGAAGGGGGAGGGGCTCTTTCTGACAGGATTACAAGTTGTAGCAACCACCTCTATGGAAGGACACAGGGTGGAGATGTGTTTATATTGCTCAAAGAGCATTCAGAAATGAAAGAATCCTGAACTTTGGGATTGTCAATTTGGAAGAGCTTGTTTGGCCTAGATGCTGGACAATCACAAGGAGACTGTGAGTTCTGGTCCCGGCCTACACATGAAAGAAAAAAGGGTAATTTTGGACCAGTCACTCCTTCTCTCTGAGGCCAACCCATCTCGCAGGATTGTCGTTGTGGGAAAAATAGGAGGCGGGAGAAGTATTATGTGTTGGCTGCTTTGAGTTATTCATAGCTAGAGGTATAACAAGCAGGAAGAGGGAGATTGTGATCCCCTTATATAGAGCGCTGGTGAGACCACATTTGGAATACTGTGTTCAGTTCTGGAGACCTCACCTACAAAAAGATATTGACAAAATTGAACGGGTCCAAAGACGGGCTACAAGAATGGTGGAAGGTCTTAAGCATAAAACGTATCAGGAAAGACTTAATGAACTCAATCTGTATAGTCTGGAGGACAGAAGGAAAAGGGGGGACATGATCGAAACATTTAAATATATTAAAGGGTTAAATAAGGTTCAGGAGGGAAGTGTTTTTAATAGGAAATGGAACACAAGAACAAGGGGACACAATCTGAAGTTAGTTGGGGGAATGATCAAAGGCAACATGAGAAAATATTATTTTACTGAAAGAGTAGTAGATCCTTGGAACAAACTTCCAGCAGACATGGTTGGTAAATCCACAGTAACTGAATTTAAACATGCCTGGGATAAACATATATTCATTGTAAGATAAAATACAGGAAATAGTATAAGGGCAGACTAGATGGACCATGAGGTCTTTTTCTGCCGTCAGTCTTCTATGTTTCTATGTTTCTAAAGGTGGAATTTATAAAAATATATAATATAAATAAATAAATGATATAGCTGGAGTGGTCTTGGTATCCACTTCCAGTACACAAGGATGTCACAAGCTGTGAGTTTCTTAGCATATGCTGTAGTAAATCTACTAACCATATTACTACAAATTTTTATATATTGGGGAGAGTAAAAAAGTATAGAGTTGTCAAAAGCAGCTAATGAAATGGGGGTTTTATTGCTGAAAGAGCTCCTCCATCCTTATTAAAAAACAATTGCTGACAACCTGCCTTCCATTGAGGACCAGTATATTGCACGAGTCAAAAAGATGGCTGAGATAATATTTACTGAACCCTCGAATCCTGGACATAAACTGTTTCAAATCCTACCCTCAAAACATCACTACAGAGCACTGCACACCAAGACAACTAGACACAAGAATAGTTTTTCCCCAAACACCATAACTCTGTTAAACAAATAATTCCCTCAACACTGTCAAACTATTTACTAAGTCTGCACTACTATTATTACTAGTTTTTTCTCATCATTCCTATCACACATTTCCTCCCACTTATGACTGTATGACTGTAACGTGTTGCTTGTATCCTTAAGATTTTTATTAATATTGATTGTTTCTTCATTGCTTATTTGACTCCTATTACAATCATTATGTGTTGTATCTCATGATTCTTGACAAATGTATCTTTTCTTTTATGTGCACTGAGAGCATATGCACCAAAGACAAAGTCCTTGTGTGTCCAATCACACTTGGCCAATAAAGAATTCTATGATTAGGAGCGCCCAATATAACAGCCAACAGCGTTCCAGCTTCGTATGGACAGTAGTATTTTCTATTTCCCAAAGGAATTAACAGTTGCTCTCACACTCAGAACACTGAAATATTGCACGATATAAAGATATCCTAACAGATAAGTGGGAATTGAAATCTACTCAAGAGTTGGAGAAACAAGGAATAAAGATGGATTGGTACACGAGAATGCAATTGCAGTCAAGATACGATAAAGATATTAAAATGGAGGGTATCAATTTAGAAATGACAGAATTAGATGAAATACTCCCAGGAATGGATGAAAGACTAATTAAAAAGGGTAAAACTACTTATTATATACTGATTTAGAGTAAGAACAAATGAAATGAATGATTAAATGGGCAAGGAATTTTGGTCATACTATAGAACTGGATAAATGGCAACAGCTTTGGGAAATAAATTATAAATTGACCATGGCAACAGCAAATAAAGAAAATTTGTATAAAATGTTTTATATATGAAACCGCTGGGTGAGATCATCCAGGGGCATGGGGTAAGGTATCATCAGTATGCCGATGATACCCAGTTGTACATCTCCACCCCATATCAAGTCAACAAAGCAGTGGAAGTGATGTGCCGGTGCCTGGAGGCTGTTAGGGTCTGGGTGGGTGTCAACAGACTCAAACTCAACCCTGATAAGATGGAGTGGCTGTGGGTTTTGCCTCCCAAGGACAATTCATTTGTCCGTCCATTACCTGGGGGGGAATTACTGACCCCTCAGAGAGGGTCCGCAACGTGGGCATCCTCCTCGATCCACAGCTTACATTAGAGAAACATCTTTCAGCTGTGGCGAGGGGAGCGTTTGCCTAGGTTCAACTGGTACACCATTTGCGGCCCTACCTGGACCGGGAGTCACTGCTCACAGTTACTCACGCCCTCATCACCTCGAGGTTCGACTACTGTAATGCTCTCTACATGAGGCTACCTTTGAAGAGTGTTCGGAAACTTCAGATTGTGCAGAATGCAGCTGCGAGAACAATCATGGGCTTTCCCAAAAATGCCCATGTCGCACCAACACTCTGCAGTTAGCATTGGTTGCCGATTAGTTTCCAGTCACAATTCAAAGTGTTGGTTATGACCTATAAATCCCTTCATGAGATCGGACTAGAATACCTCCAGGACCACCTTCTGCCGCATAAATCCCAGTGACCGGTTATGTTCCACAGAGTTGGCCTTCTCCGGGTCCCGTCGACGAAACAATGGGAAGAGACTTCTCTGTGGCAGCCCTGACCCTCTGGAATCAACTCCCTCCAGAGATTAGGATTGCCCCCCCACCCTCCTTGCCTTTTGCAAACTCCTTAAAACCCACCTCTGCCGTCAGGCATGGGGAAATTGATTCCCCAATTATGGGTCGTTTCCATTTTATGTATGGTTTGTCTGTGATGTATGACTGTTTTTTATATTAAGGGTTTTAAATTGTCTTTTAATCATTGGATTTGTACCGTTTTTGTTGTTGTAAGCTGCTCCGAGTCTTCGGAGAGGGGCAGAATACAAATCTAATAAATAATAATAATAATAATAATAATAATAATAATAATAATAATAATAATATAGTTATACATTTCTTCAATAAAAAATAAACCATCCTCCTAATTAGCACCTTTTATACTTTTATTACCTGTTTTCCCCTTTATGTCATATCACTCCCTTCCTTGTGTCCATCTCTTCCCTCTATCTTCTTTCTCCTTCTCTCCTACCTTCCTATTTTCCTCCTCTTCCCTCCTTTCCTTCCTTCTCTACTTCCTTTTTCTCCTCTTGTCCCTTCCCTGGGTCACAATCCATCTTACAGGTAACCTATATCCTAAATTCATTTAATTATCAGTGCAACTCTTTAAATTTTTTCCCCCTGGTATCCATATCTATGCATATACTGTATCTTATATTTTCCTAAGTATATTAATACTATCTTAATGCTGCGTCAACTATCTGATTTTGTCACTGGATCTACCACCTTCAATTATCTATTTTCCTCAAATTTTATCAATGTTACTTGTTTTCTATACATATTCGTTTTCTAACCAATCATTAAATTTCCCCCATACATTATAGTATTCAGAATCTTCCTTATCTTTAATTTTCATTGTCAATCTATTCATTTCTGCACAATGCAGTATTTTTTAAATTTCAGAAGGGACTTTCGTTGTTTTTCATTTTTCTGCAAATGCAATTCTGGCTGCTGTGATTATATGAATAATTAAATATGTATTTTCATTATTACATTTCTATGGTAATATACCCAGCAGGAATATCTCTGGTTTCAGCTCTATACATTGTCTCACCATTTTTTCTATCCACATTTGAATTGAGTTCGAATATGCTTTAGCTTCTGCACATGTCCACCACGTATGATAAAAAGAACCTGGTATTTCCTGACATTTCCAACATTTCATAGATGTAGCTTTAAACATTTTAGCTTTCCTTTCCCATGGCATTATTGTATTATTTATTATTATTTATTAGATTTGTATGTTGCCCCTCTCTGGAGACTCGAAGCAGCATATATTGTTATGAATTAGGGTATATGTATAGTTTTATAGTGGAGAAAAATAATATTTCTTTTAAAAAAAGAACACTTTCTTAACAATCACCAAGATGCCTGGCAGATTTTTCAGGCTGGCAGAGAGAAAGAAATGTGTTGGGTAACTGTTAACGTTTAAATCATTCCCTTCAAAATACATGTTTACTTTAAGTGCTGAAAGGACATTTACCAAAATAATAATTTGTTCAGGAGGATGGAGAACATTTTGTCTCCTGAATTCAGAATGCAGAAGTGTGTAACAGTGTTCCTTCTTCACTAGGACAGCCAGCAACAGCAGCAGAAAAACTATCAGCCATGCTCTTCTATCAATCTGGTGGCTAGGGGTATTTTAAGATAGCGGTTCCCCAACCTTTCTAGCTTGGTAGACTGGCTAGGGGAGGGAGAGGCAATTGGTTTTTGTGAGCAGCAGGAATGAGCATAAGTGCCCACTGCTTGTGCAAATGGAGCTGTGCACACGAGTGTGAGCGCCCACCGCTTGTGCAAATGGTGCTGCTTGCATACACATGCTCACCTGCCACTTGCATGGCCTGGTTCTGAATGGGTCACGCACTGCGGCCCAGGGTTGAGGACCTCTGTTATATACTTCAGGAAAACAAAGTGGTTGCCATTGTAATAAAGACTTGTTATATTATTTATAGTCAGATTCACACACTCAACAAGATTCACACTTACTTAACATGGCTTCTTTCATCATGTTTTATCTGATTGGATGGTGCCTACAGCTGGCAAAACCTTAAATAAAAATGTAGACACGGCCATATCTGAGTTCATCCTGGAAGGTGCAACTATTTGGAACACAAAGGCCGCAGTTAGCCATTGAATAGGAAAGTATTAAGGGCTAGACTCCTCAGAATAGATTTATTTATTTATTTTATTTATTTATTAGATTTGTATGCCACCCCTCTCTGTAGATTCGGGGCGGCTTACAACAATAATAAAACAGCGTATAACAAATCTAATATTTAAAATATTTAAAATAGCTAAAAACCCTTATTAAAAGCCAAACATACACACAAACATACCATGCATAAATTGTATAGGCCTGGGGGGAAAGGAATATCTCAATTCCCCCATGCCTGATGACAGAAGTGGGTTTTAAGGAGCTTACGAAAGGCAAGGAGTGTGGGGGCAATTCTGATATTTGGGGGGAGCTGGTTCTAGAGGGTCAGGACCACCACAGAGAAGGCTCTTCCCCTGGGTCCCGCCAGATGACATTGTTTAGTCAGCGGGACCTGGAGAAGGCCAACTCTGTGGGACCTAACCGGTCGCTGGGATTCGTGCAGCAGAAGTGGTCTTGGAGATATTCTGGTCTGTTTATTTTTACGTGAAAGGACCGCCCTTTGCTTGCAGTGCCGCAATGTTTATTTTTACATGAAGACCTCTCTTTGAAGGAGCTGGGGAATCCCTGCCATGAAGAGATTCTGGGAGCGGAGCCTTGACGTCACCGGCAGGTTGCTAAGGATTCCAAGGTGGAATCCAGGAAGTGATCACCTTAGTGTCCTTAGCAACCTGCCGGTATACGTGACGTCAAAGCTCCGCCCCCAAAATCTCTTGGTGGGATTCCCCGTTCGGGTTCAGTTCAGGTTCGGCCAAATTTTGCATAAAGTTAATCTGAACTTGCCGAACCCGAACATCATTGGGTTCGCCCATCACTAAACATAATGAGATTGCGGTGTGATTTTCAACTAGGCTGGCATCTTCCCTTTTAAAGATAGGGATGACCATGGCTAATGACCATAAATTAGGTAAGGAGATGATTCTTAAAGATATTTAATAAATTATGCTATGAGGTTCTGCTATGGTGGTTGAGAGCTTTTAAGGAGGTAGGCACATAATCAATCAGGGGCAATAGATAGAGATGGTTTTAGGTTGTGTAGTGCCTTTTCAACAGCATCTTCTGTAAAATCACCATACAGTAGATCATTGTGATTAGTTGTGGTACAATTGGGAAATGTGGGGCATGATCCATTGCTGTCCCAGAAAAGTTGGCATTTTCCTGCTTATCAAAGCACACAACTCCCTTTAAAATATTGCTATCTACCCCTGAGCAAAATCTTGATCAGTTGTATATAACAATATGTCCCATGATATTCTAGCAGCTAGAGCTAGTGGTTCTCAACCTTTCTAATGCAGTGACTCCTTAATACAGTTCCTCATGTTATGATGACCCCTAAACATAAGTATAGTGCCAATTCTCCCAACAGAGTTTTAGGTTGATTGGCAGGAAGGTCAGAGGGACACCCCCACTGTAAACACCTGATGGGTCGGATTGTAAAAATATGTTCCAAGGCACCAGAATAGAAGCATTAGTTCCTAACACCGTGGGAAATTTGTCTTTTCCCATGGTCTTAGGCAACCCCAAAAGGGTCCCAACCTCCAGGTTGAGAACCACTGCAGCTCTATGAAGTCATTTGCATCTAGGATTCTTTATGGAAAACATATTTTCAGTGGGAAGATTTGTTTCAAAGGGAACTCTATTGAATTTCATCATCAAAGCAGAACCACTGAGTGAAGGGGTGTACCTCTTTTATTTATGGGATCAAAAGAGCCATGTCTCTCCCCTTTGTCCGTCTCTCTGCTAATAGGTAGAAATTATTTGCTAGGAAATGACTGTTCATAGTGTCCCATGTCCTTATCCCTGCTTGACACTTTAAGAAATCAGCCCCATTGTCTGGAACACGTTGCTTCAAGCAGTGAGTCAAATAATGCTGTTGCCAATGGCTAGAGCCAAGCACCAACAAGAATTATGCCTGCTTTGCATATCCACATGTTTACACGTATTTGATGTTTTTGAGCACTCCAGTGTCTTGCATAATGTCTTGCTGGGAAATCTATACAACTGCAAATCTCTATGGATTTTTAAAGAAACAAAATAGAAAATGTATTGACACTTTTGAAATTTGGTGTTGAAGAAGACTTCTGAAAATACAATAGATAGACAACAGGAAAAAAGGAAAATAATCAAGAGTTCTCAATCAAGGGACATATAATCAGGCTCAAATTATACTTTGGACACATAATGTGAAAACCTAGTCCGCATTGTTGGGAAAGGAGAAAGTAAAGTAAAGAAGAACGGGGTCATCAGGAAGATAAATGGACTTGATTACAATGACAATGGCTGCACTGTTGGAAGGCCTGAAAGGTCTTTTGATAATCCTGAAGACATTTTGCCTATATAATTGCTGAGTCAATATTGACTCAATGCCATGTAATCAAACAATCAATCAAACAATCAATCACCAGGAGAAGTCATACTACCTAGAGCCTTGGTGATGCAGTGGTTAGAATGCAGTACTGCAAGCTACTTCTGCTGATCACCAGCTACCAGCAGTTTGGCAGATCGAATCTCAGTAGGCTCAAGATTGACTTAGCCTTCCATCCTGGAAGGTATCATCAATATGCCGATGATACCCAGTGAGGTATCATCAATATGCCGATGATACCCAGTTGTACATCTCCACCCCATGTCCAGTCAACGAAGCAGTGGAAGTGATGTGCCGGTGCCTGGAGGCTGTTGGGGCCTGGATGGGTGTCAACAAACTCAAACTCAACCCAGACAAGACGGAGTGGCTGTGGGTTTTGGCTCCCAAGGACAATTCTATCTGTCCGTCCATTACCCTGGGGGGGAAATTATTGACCCCCTCAGAGAGGGTCCGCAACTTGGGCGTCCTCCTCGATCCACAGCTCACATTAGAAAAACACCTTTCAGCTGTGGCGAGGGGGGCGTTTGCCCAGGTTTGCCTGGTGTGCCAGTTGCAGCCCTATTTGGACCGGGAGTCATTGCTCACAGTCACTCATGCCCTCATCACCTCGAGGCTCAACTACTGTAACGCTCTCTACATGGGGCTACCTTTGAAAAGTGTTTGGAAACTTCAGATCGTGCAGAATGCAGCTGCGAGAGCAATTATGGGCTTCTCCAAGTATGCCCATATCACTCCAACACTCCGCAGTCTGCATTGGTTGCTGATCAGTTTCCGGTCACAATTCAAAGTGTTGGTTATGACCTATAAAGCCCTTCATGGCACCGGACCAGAATATCTTCGGGACTGCCTCCTGCCGCACGAATCCCAGCGACCGGTTAGGTCCCACAGAGTTGGCCTTCTCCGGGTCCCGTCGACTAAACAATGTCGTCTGGTGGGACCCAGGGGAAGAGCCTTCTCTGTGGGGGCCCCGACCCTCTGGAACCAGCTCCCCCCTGAGATTAGGATTGCCCCCACCCTCCCTGCCTTTCGTAAACTCCTTAAGACCCACCTCTGCTGTCAGGCATGGGAGAACTAAAACACCTCCCCCTTGCCCATATTGTTTGTTGATTGATTGACTGTGTGCCTGTTTTTTATATATACTGTTTTTATGAGATTACTAATTTTAAATTGTAATTAGATTGGTGGGCATTGGATTTGGTATTATGTACTGTGCTGTTTTTTATTATTGTTGTGAGCCGCCCGGAGTTTGCGGAGAGGGGCGGCATATAAATCCAATAAATCTAATCTAATCTAATCCTTCCAAGGTTGGTAAAATGAAGATCCAGATTGTTGGGGGTAAAATGTTTAATCTCTGTAAACTGTTTAGAAATCAGCCACATTGTCTGGAACACTTTGCTTCAAGCAGTGAGTCAAATAAAGCACTGTGAAGCAGTATATAAGTCTAAATGCTAATGCTAATAGTTCAAGAAATGCAAATAAGTTACATTTCCACTAAAAGGCAGGCTAAACCATTCTCTTCCTTTATCCTTAAATTTGGTGTTCATTTGCATCAATGCACACACTTGTGAGTTATGGGAATAGCTCCAAAGTTAGGGCAGCTTCTTACAGAATTTGAGCCACCTCAGTTTGAGACCCAAGCGCTGTGCTATAGAATGAGCTCCTGTTCTTTACCTCAGTTTCTATCCACCTATTTATTTATTTTATTTATTTATTTAATTGGATTTATATGCCGCCCCTCTCCGAGGACTCGGGGCGGCTCACAGCATGTACAGAAAAACAGGAAACAATAATAACAATCCAATTATACCTTAAAAAACAATTAAAATTCTAATTAAAATCTATCAATATCATTCATTCAGCAGTCAAACTATACATTCATGAGTCAGGGGGGAAGGTCTAAGGAACCCCAGGCCTGGCGACAAAGATGAGTTTTTAAACTTTTCGGAAGGCAAGGAGGGTGGGGACAGTACAAATCTCTGGGGGGGAGCTGATTCCAGAGGGCCGGGCCCCCCACAGAGAAGGCTCTTCCCCTAGGTCCCACCAGCTGACATTGTTTGATCAATGGGACCCTAAGGAGACTAACTCTGTGGGATCTCACCGGTCGCTGGGATTTGTGCGGCAGAAGGCGGTCTCGGAGATAATCTGGGTCTATGCCATGTAGGGCTTTATAGGTCATAACCAACACTTTGAATTGTGTCCTGAAACAAATTGGTAGCCAATGCAGTGATGGTGAGATATGGGCATTTCTTGGAAGGTCCAAGACTGTTTGCGCGGCTGCCTTTTGGACGAGCTGAAGTTTCCGAATACTCTTCAAGGGTAGCCCCATGTAGAGAGTATTGCAGTAGTCGAACCTTGAGGTGATAAGGGCATTTGAAAGCATGCAAATGCAAGTAGATCAATAGGTACCACTTCAGTTCCATGTGCCTTTTGGCATAAAACCAGGTGGGTCATATGACCACAGAAAATGTCTTCGGAGGACACTGGCTCTTCAGCCAAGAAAGGGAGACAAGGACTGCACCCTAGAGTCAGACACAATTTGACAGCAAAACCTTTACCTACTACCGGCAATACAGTGTTCTGATGAAAAGCCACATTCCCGTAAGGCCAATTCACGTCACACGATTTCAAAGTGCCTTTCTGAATGAACTTTGAGAAGGTTTAGAATTGATTGATGGCTTTTAAGTGGCTCCTTTTCACTGCCAAACCACTATCTTTTTTTTTATTATTTCAGGAGCATAATACAAATAAATAAAGTCCTCCATGCAGCATGCTAGCCCTCCGCCTTCAAACAGTTCCTCTGCTGCTTTTCCTCAAAGGCTATTAAGATAAAAGGCAAAGGTTTCCTCCCCTCCCCAAACATCCTTTTTATGCAGCTGTATTTTATCATCTATTGTGGGCATGGTCACATAGATTTTGAATCTGTCCAAGAGTTGCTCTCCTGACCCTCAAATGTCAAACAGATAGAAGGGGCTGAATTCCAAATTGATTACTTCATAGATCCTCACAATAGCTAGCTACATGCTCCCTTTTCACACAACACACACACTTATGTCTGCTATAAAGCATAGAATAATAAAAAAGAAGGCAAATGTTGAACTTTCAGAGGTAGCAGAGAGCAGGCATTTGACATAAAATAGAGTGAAAATTAAAAATGATCCTTCACTTGAAGAGAAATACAAATGGGGGAGTAGGTTCTAGACTATGTCATAAGGTTTTAATTTTCTCCTTTGTATGGTACATAACTGAGAATCAACATGGTATATGGTTACAATTTTGGACTAGAATTAGACAGATCTGTATTCAAATTCCTACTTGAAACCTCCAAATCCTACACTGAATATCCAAATCCTATACTATTTATACTATAAATAGTGAAATGTTAATAAAGTCACACCAGAAGGCCACTCTTTCTAATAGCATTGCTGCTTTGAGGTTAAAATGCCCTTGTATACACTGCTTTGAACTACAGAAAAGTGTGATAAATAAATAAAAAGTATAAATAGAGTGGCATGTAAAAATTTGGGTACCCCGGGAAAAATTATAGGCTTCCTTGGGTTCTTAAATGCTCAGAAGCTGACACAATCTTTACATACCGTGTTTCCCCGATAGTAAGACACCCCCGATTGTAAGACGTATCGGGGGTTTCAGGGGGATCGGCTAATATAAGCCATACCCCGAAAGTAAGACATATGTCTTACTTTCGGGGAAACACGGGGGTATTGCTGGGGGTGGGAGCTCGATGATGTCGGGACGACCCAGGGAAGGTTTCTTCAGCCGCCCAGCAGCTGATCTGCTTGGCAGCGCGGCAGCAGCCCTGGCGGCGGTTCCCTCGGCAGCGCGGTGGCAGGGAGAGGCTTGCGGCCACCGAGCAGGTGGGAGAGCTCGGCGGCAAGGCACAAAGGATTTCCCTCAGTGCGGGTCGATTGCTGGGACGAGCGCCTTCGCTGCAAGCCGCCGCCCGCTCGGCTCGCTTCGGACCAGCGCCGTCCTTCGCCTCACCGCGGCGCCACCGCCTCTTCCCCGGCTTGGCAAAGCGAAGGATGGCGCTGGTCCTTCGCCCGCCTCCTTTCCGGCAGGCAGGTGGGTCTGCCCAACTGCGCAGAGCGGCTCTTCCCCTCCAGACGCAAGCGGGTCGGTTGCTGGGATGAGCACCTTCGCTGCAAGCCACCGCCCGCTCAGCTTGCTTCGGACCAGCGCCGTCCTTCGCTTTGCCAAGCCGGGGAAGAGGCGGTGGCACCGTGGCGAGGCGAAGGACGGCGCTGGTCCGAAGCGAGCCGAGCGGAGGGGAGCGCCGTCCTTCACCTCGCCGCCACCGCCTCTTCCCCAGCTTGGCAAAGCGAAGGACGGCGCTGGTCCGAAACGCCACAACCCCTTCAGCGGAAGATGGAGAATTCTCGCTTGCAGGAAAAACAATCCAGGCTTGCCAACCAGGAAATGCGGGGTCACTCGGAAAAATGGAAGTTCTACAACTTCGGACCAGCGCCGTCCTTCGCCTCGCATTTCCAGGTTGGCGAGCCTGGATTGTTTTTCCTGCGAGTGAGAATTCTCCATCTTCCGCTGAAGGGGTTGTGGCGTTTCGGACCAGCGCCGTCCTTCGCTTTGCCAAGCCGGGGAAGAGGCGGTGGCGTCGAGGCAAAGGAGGCGCTCCCCTCCGCTCGACTCGCTTCGGACCAGCGCCGTCCTTCGCCTCGCCGCGGCGCCACCGCCTCTTCCCCGGCTTGGCAAAGCGAAGGACGGCGCTGGTCCTTCGCCCGCCTCCTTTCCGGCAGGCAGGTGGGTCTGCCCAACTGCGCAGAGCGGCTCTTCCCCTCCAGACGCAAGCGGGTCGGTTGCTGGGATGAGCACCTTCGCTGCAAGCCGCCGCCCGCTCAGCTTGCTTCGGACCAGCGCCGTCCTTCGCTTTGCCAAGCCGGGGAAGAGGCGGTGGCACCGCGGCGAGGCGAAGGACGGTGCTGGTCCAAAGCGAGCCGAGCGGAGGGGAGCGCCGTCCTTCACCTCGCCGCCACCGCCTCTTCCCCAGCTTGGCAAAGCGAAGGACGGCGCTGGTCCGAAACGCCACAACCCCTTCAGCGGAAGATGGAGAATTCTCGCTTGCAGGAAAAACAATCCAGGCTTGCCAACCAGGAAATGCGGGGTCACTCGGAAAAATGGAAGTTCTACAACTTCGGACCAGCGCCGTCCTTCGCCTCGCATTTCCAGGTTGGTGAGCCTGGATTGTTTTTCCTGCGAGTGAGAATTCTCCATCTTCCGCTGAAGGGGTTGTGGCGTTTCGGACCAGCGCCGTCCTTCGCTTTGCCAAGCCGGGGAAGAGGCGGTGGCGTCGAGGCAAAGGAGGCGCTCCCCTCCGCTCGACTCGCTTCGGACCAGCGCCGTCCTTCGCCTCACCGCGGCGCCACCGCCTCTTCCCCGGCTTGGCAAAGCGAAGGACGGTGCTGTTCCGAAGCGAGCCAAGCGGGCGGCGGCTTGCAGCAAAGGCGCTCGTCCCAGCAACCGACCCACTTCCCCGACATGCATCTGGAGGGGAGGAGCCGCTCTGCGCAGTTGGGCAGCCCCACCTGCCTGCCGGAAAGGAGGCGGGCGAAGGAGGGCGCAGCTCCGGCCG
Organism: Erythrolamprus reginae; assembly: GCF_031021105.1. Lineage (NCBI taxonomy): Eukaryota > Metazoa > Chordata > Lepidosauria > Squamata > Dipsadidae > Erythrolamprus > Erythrolamprus reginae. The sequence continues at coordinate 49,408,835 of NC_091951.1, forward strand.
CCCGCTCGGCTCGCTTCGGACCAGCGCCGTCCTTCGCTTTGCCAAGCCGGGGAAGAGGCGGTGGCGCCGCAGCGAGGCGAAGGACGGCGCTGGTCCGAAGCGAGCCGAGCGGGCAGGCGGAGCTGCGCCCTCCTTCGCCTGCCTCCTTTCCGGCAGGCAGGTGGGGCTGCCCAACTGCCCAGAGAGGCTCCTCCCCTCCAGACACACGCTTCTCCGACATGCGTCTGCGGCTCCACGTGTGCACCGAGGGAAATCCTTTGTGCCTTGCCGCCGAGCTCTCCCACCTACTCGGCGGCCGCAAGCCTCTCCCTGCCACCGCGCTGCCGAGCAGATCAGCTGCTGGGCGGCCGAAGAAATCTTCCCTGGGTCTTCCCCGCCGCCCATGCAAAGGGGAAACCCCAATCTTCGCCTCCTCGCTGCTGCGCCGCTGAAAGGACCCTTTCAATTTTTTTCCAATGTAAGACATACCCCGAAAGTAAGACGTAGTGGGGCTTTTGGGGGTAAAAAGAAAGTAAGACACTGTCTTACTTTCGGGGAAACACGGTATTATGAATTTAAACATGGCTACTTTGTGCAAAATCCCAGGTATTTTTATCATTTATGCAAAGTTGTTTACAGATGCAAAATAAGACAATCATTTTTATGACAGTTACAATACTATTACTACTACTACTACTACTACTAATAATAATAATAATAATAATAATAATAATCATCATCATCATTATCATCATCATAACAACAACTTCTACTACTACTACAACAATAATAACAACAACAATAATAACAACAACAGAGTTGGAAGGGACCTTGGACCTTATCCAACATCTTCTTAAAAACTTCCAGTGTTGGAGCATTCACAACTTCTGGAGGCAAGCAATATTACTGATTAATTGTTCTATCTGTCAGGAAATTTCTCCTTAGTTCTAAGTTACTTCTCTCCTTGTTTAGTTTCCACTCATTGCTTCTTGTTCTACGCTCAGGTGCTTTGAAGAATAGATTGACTCCCTCCCAGTTCCTGCAACCATTCTCCATATGTTTGAGCTGCCTGTCTCCTAATCATCTTTGTTGCTCTTCTCTGCACTCTTTCTCGAGCCTCAACATCCTTTTCGCATCGTGGCGATCAAAACTGAATGGATAACTTTTCAGATAATTCAGTGCTCTTTGCTCTCTTCTTAACAGTAAAGTCAGTAAGACACATAGAGGTGATTGATCTGTTAAGCCTATGATTAGGTGGGAATCAGCAGTGGATTGCACTTCCCTGCAAACTTACCTGCATCCTCTTGATTTGAGCACACCCGCACCCACACCTGCATGCATCCCCCATGGGATTTGCTTCTATGTATGCGCAGGAAGCAAAAATGCACCAAAATCTCGTGTGTTTTGGATGATTTTTTGCTTCTGCGCATGCATTAGACCAAATCCCCTCTGTGCATGCGCAGGAAGTAAAAAAGTGAAAACATTCAGGAAAAAAGATGATGCCACCTGATGGATGGCACCGGAGCGGTTATGTGCAAATTGTGCAATCTGGCGGCTGCTACCGGAATGGAGTCACCTACTGCACCAGTAGGAACCCACTATTGATAGGAGTCATAATTACAAAATATAAGAAAAACAAAACCTCTGATCTTTCTAACTTTCATATTGTAAACTGTTGTAATTCTGTCTACTTTCAGCACCACAGGATGTTTCACGTAACTATCTGAGCATTTGAAAATAAAGGCTATTTCCTTGTATCAAGTGGAGAAAACTATTTTGAGAATCTCTAAATAGTTCTGGCAAGCAATTTAGATGTGAGAAACACAGTTAACCAATGAGATGGAACTATTGAAATCCGGAGGGTGGGGGGAATCTTGAGGGGGAAACCCCCCCCCCCATCTCTGATAAAACAGTTTCCAAACAAGTCAGATTTGGATTCTTATGACTATCCTGTTTCCATGTTTAGCTAATAGAGGTAGTCCTTGTCTTACAACCACAACTGAGTTCAAAATTTTTGTTGCTAAGTAAGACATTTGTTAATTGAGTTTTGCCCCATTTTATAATTTTTCTTGCCACATTTGTTAAGTGAATCACTGCAGAAAATACGAATTCAGCAATAGAGTGGTCACCGCCTGGAACTCATTACCTGACTCTGTTGTTGCTTCCCCCAATCCCAAAATCTTCAACCTTACATTATCTACAATTGACCTCTCCCCTTTTTCTAAGAGGTCTGTAAGGGGCGTGCATGAGTGCACTTTTCTGCCTAATGTCCCTGTCCTACTGTCTTATTATCCTTTCTATTACTACGTTCTACTTATGTTATGTTATGTTAATATGTACTATAATACTATACTTGTTGGACAAGTAAGTAAGCAAGCAAGCAAGCAAGCAAGCAAGCAAGCAAGCAAGCAAGCAAGCAAGCAAGCAAGCAAGCAAGCAAGCAAGCAAGCAAGCAAGCAAGCAAATAAATAAATAAATAAATACTATTTTTATTGGGGAGTGTGTGTGTGTGAGAGAGGGGGGGTTTCCTCCTGTTCAGACAAGTTCGTCTGAACCAGTAACAAGCCGCTGGTGATGTCACAATGATGTCACAAAACCGTTTCTGTTGGTGCCTGACCATGGATGCCACCATCTTTTGGTGGGGAATTTTTTGGGAATTTTTTAAAAAAAACTTGGGGGGAGGATTTTTTTTCTGGCTTTTTTCTTCTGTGCATTTGCAAAAGCTGAGTTTCTGGCACTGTGCATGCATCACCCTCTTATTTTTGGCTTTTTTGGGGGGTATTTTTTGGCACTGCACATGCATGTGCCTGTGATGTGCACACATGCTCATGAGGTGTGGCCACATGGTACAGGAGGAAGCAAACCAGCAGCGAGGTAAGTTAGAACCCACCCCTGGGTCCATTACACTCTAAGGTTCTAAGTAAATTATTCTAGGGACTTGTACCACCCTTAGTCTAGTGTACAAGATAGATCAGATTTTTAGCCCCAAAATGAAACAAAACAATTCCATTAAAAAAATAAAAACATTTAAACAGGGAGGCAAATCAGCCATTGAGGGCATTACTGTCCTCTCTGGATTGATGTGCCAATATGCTATGCTAACGTGGCTGTTTCCAGCTATTAGCCCATCTCAAATGCTATAATCTACATGTTTATTCTCTGCAGAAAATATGTGATTTCACCAAATTCCAGTAATTACAAGTGCTTCATCCTTTTCTTTAGCAAGCCCACAATATAAATATGTTTAATTAGTTAACACCCTGAGCCAATTAGAGGATCTGAAGGAAGCAAAGCTGAGATGGTTGGTTGTAATTATTTTAATATTCTGGAGAGCCACTTTAACATAACAGGATAATTACTCATGGATAAAGGTTCATAAGAGCAGCAACCCTTTCCTTTATATTTATACAGCACCTGTCTCACTCTTGTTAATTTCCAAATACATTCTCATTTACAGATTAAAAATGGTAATTTCAACAAAATCATCAAAACACCGTGTAGTAGCATGGAATTAATAACAACGTGTAATCTTGAAACTAGAGAAAGAAAGAGAATTTCCTGCTTATATAACAGGAAATTGAATTCTAAAGCGAAAAGGAGGGGGGGATTCTTTTTTGCCTTTAAAAAATATTTTTGAATCCTTGTAATTAATCCTATGTAATTTATGTGATTTAAAGGCACTTCCTTCCTCAGCCTTCCTCCTCCTCCCCCCTCCTCTCCCCCCCTCCTCCCCCCTCTTCCTCCTCGTCTTCCTCTTCCTTTTCCTCTTCTTCTTCTCCTCCTTCTCCTTCTCTTCCTTCTCCTTCTTCTCCTTCTCCTTCCTCTCCTTCTCCCCTTCCTCCCTTAAACTAGGGATGTGAAGCTCAATTTGAGAGCCGCATCAGGGTTGTGTTTGACCTCAGGAGAGGGGTGGCCAGCTTAATGTCACTCGTTGAGGCTTTGTTTTCTGCCATGGTGGCCTCCTGCAGTCCTTTGCCAGCAAAAACAAAGCTCAGAGGGGCATGCAGCCCTCCCAACCTCTGTTTTTGCTGGCAGAGGCACCGCAGGTCAGTCCTTCACTATTTCCAGGGTGGGTCTGCAGGCCAAATCTAAGCACCCCACAGGCTGGATGCAGCCTGCAAGCCTTGAGTTTGAAACACCTGTTTTAAACTACTGTATATGTCAATAACTGCATTATGCTGATGACACTACTCTAAACAGCTCAAAATGCAAAATATCTACAAGTAGCGCAGTGAAAACATTAGCCTAAAATGAAACATAGAAAAAGCCAGACATATAACTACAACTTGCCCTAGAATTGATAATGAAGATATTAAAATTTTAGTTACTATACCTTTTGGCTTTTAAAAATCAACCGTCAACAGTAGAGGAATATGACTCAGAATGGAACTCGGTAGAGCAGCCAAGAAGTCTTTTGAAAATTTATTCAGATGCCATGATGTGTCAATGCTTACAAAGATCAGAACTGTGCAAGCTACAGTATTCTGAATGACACGCTATGGAAGTGAAAGTTGCATTTTGAAGAGGGTAAGGATAGGAAGAGTACTGATACTTTTGAGCTCTGGAAACACGGAATATTTGTGACAATATTGGGGAGAATTAAGAAAACAAAGGGATCATTGAACAGTTCAACCCAGTTCTCACCTGGGGCACAAATGATCAACCTCAAATTAACCTACTTGAGATACATTATATGAAGACCCAGCTCTCTAGAAAAGTCTAGAATGGGAAAGGTGAAAGGAAATAGAGGAGGAATACAACCAGCAATAAGGGGCACAATTGGAAGACCTAAAAGACCAGTTTAAGGACAAGTTCTAATGGAGAAAATCTATCTATGAGATTGCTAAAAATAAACATCACTCAATGGCATATAATCAATCAAACAATCAATCAATTGAAGCTTGTTAGAAATGGCTAGTGGAACTATCTACAAGGGCATATGGCTACACCTAGGAAGTGTTGTGATTCAGCCTGAGGCTCCTCAGGGACCGGCTGGATCTCTGCCGGATCCATGCCCAGAGGAGGAGGACAGTGAACAGGAGGGGGAGGACCAGGCAGACAGGGGAGATGAACGTCAGGAAGAGGAGGAGGGAGAGCAGCCTGAGACCCCCCCGGGGGGGGGCTCTCCCCAGCTAGTAGCCTGGATTCATTGGATGAAGACGCACAGGCTATAATAGACATGAGGCAGCGACGTGCAGCTCAAAGATGGGGCCAATTAGAAAGGTATTTCCATCCTTGAATTGGCAACAGCTGGGTTTGGGTGTGGTTCTCCTCAGCAGGGTTGAAAAGGCAGGCCCGCCCTTACAGTCTTGTGGAGAGTTATCAACTGGGAGTCCTGTGACCTTGCTTCGATTCTTGGCGTCTCTGATCTTGGCTTGTGGCCTAGAAGTCTGGAAGACTTGGGGGAGGCGTGGGTTTTATTATCTCCAGCATTGTTTTTGCCAGCAAGAATCCTGTTTTATTGCCTGGCCTTCGTGAAACCTCTATGAAGCTTCATAGTGTTCCTGTCTGTAAGAACAGTTTTTGTTACCTGTGTTTGCTTTGAATTATATAAACTGCCTTTGCTTTTTACCAGTGTGTCTGGATACTCTTTTTGGTTGGTGTTGGCGTCTGGGGGGACCCAGACAGAACAGGAAGGAGCCGGTTTGATGTAGCATTTAAGATTCTAGCCATGAAACCAGGAGATTGTGAGTTCTAGACCGACCTTAAGAATGAGAACCAGCTAGGTGACTTTCGCCAGTCACTCTTTCTCTCAGTCCAACCTAGCTCACAGAGTTGTTGTGGAGGAGGAAGGTGTATTAGGTATGCTTGCCACCTTTAGTTGCTTACAAAGCAGTGATGGGCTCCTCCCGGAATGGTCAGGAATGCAGTTCCGATAGCAAAATTTGGAGCTCCACCCCAGAACACCCAATTTACAGTGAAAGATGTTGAAAAAAAATGCATAAGCCACAGCCACAGTATAGTAGTAAAATTTTTGGTAGCCCATCACTGTAACAAAGATGGGATAAGAAAATCTAAAAAATAAACAAAGCTGAGTATTTGATTATCTCTTTAAAAAACAAAATTCAAACAAATTTGTAAACTTGACATTGGCTAAGATATTTATTATTTATTTATTGGATTTGTATGCCGCCCCTCTCCGCAGACTCGGGGCGGCTAACAATAGTAATAAAACAGTATATAACAATAATCCAATACTAAAAACAGTTAAAAACCCATTATATAAAAACCAATCATACATACAGACATACCATGTATAAAATTGTAAAGGCCTAGGGGAAAAGTGTATCTCAATTCCCCCATGCCTGGCGGCAGAGGTGGGTTTTAAGCAGCTTAGGAAAGGCAAGGAGGCAAGGATATGTACATTACAATGCTGGAATCTAGAGGAAAACAAAACCTTCAGACCTGGTTCTTTTAAAATATCTAGTTCCATTATTCTTTTTTTGTGTGTGGTTGACATGGTTTGCTTGTGATGGTGATGGCTCTTCAACAGGTGATAGCTTGGAAGACAGGCAAATTCTATAGGCTTCACAGCCTTCATTCATATCCCTAAATCAGTAGGATCAGTAAAAGCTCCTGAGGTGGCATAAAACTACAAGCTCCAGATTGACAGAGAGAAAAAAATAACACCCAAACTTTGCAAGCCCATCTGACATGTTTTGGTCTATTATCCCATTGGACTAAATTAAACTTCCATTCACACAGTGCAGAGGACAACTTTGAAAACATGGAAACACCACTTGTTACACTGTTCTTTTTTTCCAAGGAGGTGGTTGTTCTCTTTTGAACTTACAAACAACCCTGCAAGATAGATTACACAACATGAAGCTTACTTAATGGGATTCATCTCTGAGTATTCCTCTGATGTTAGATACAGTATCTTTGACTGTTGTGTATGATGAGAACCGTACCACAAAGCTAATTCATAAGGTTTTCTAAAACAATATATTTAATGACTTATAACAGTCCTAGACAAAACAAACTTTTGGTCTCCGGTCACAATTCAAGATGTTGGTTATCACCTATAAAGCCCTACATGGCTTAGGACCAGACTATTTATGGGGCTGTCTAATGCCACATACCTCCCAGCGACTGATTAGACCAGGGTTGGTCTTCTCTGGGTCCCATCAACTAAGCAGTGTTGGTTGGCAGGTCCACGGGGGAGGGCCTTCTCTGTAGCAGCCTGGCTCTCTGGAACCAACTACCCTTGAGGTCCATACTGCCTCCATCCTACTGGCTTTCCAGGATGCCCTGAAAATCTGGGTTTGCTGGCAGGTCGTGAGAACTGACATCTTTTAACTCCGGACTAAATCTGTTTTGATTTGGATATGTGATATGGTTTGATTGTTTGAATGAGACTTAAGGGTTTTATATTATTATCAATTGCTGTAAACTGATTTTACACTGTTTTATTGTTGTAAGCTGCCCTGAGTGACATACAAATATAGATAGATAGATAGATATAGATAGATAGATAGACAGACAGACAGACAGACAGACAGACAGACAGACAGACAGACAGATAGATAGATGTTCTGTCGAGCTCTCTGGCAGAATCCTCCCGAAAATTCAGATACAAATTTCAGACACACACAGGTTTGAATATTCAAAACAATGTTCTTTATAACGAAAATTCACTTAAACTAAGCCCTCTTTTTGTATAGCAAAGAGCACTCGTCTCCAAACAAACTGATAATTGGTACAAGTCCCTTATCAGTTCTGAGATACTTAGCTTGCAGCTGTGAGGCAATTCACAGTCCTTCTTCTTTCACAAAGTGAAACACCCTTTGCTCTGCTTTAGTTTCAAAGCGGGGAAAAAGCAACACACCAAGGTCGAAGTCAGCAAGGCAGGCACGAAACACAATGATCAGATAATCCTCCACAATGGCCAAACCCACAGGCTGCTCTTTATAGCAGCCTCACTAATTACCCCAGCCCCACCCAACCACAGGTGGCCTCATTTTCTTTGATAATAATCTCTCAGTTGTTGCTGCCTATGCATCGCTCTCCGCATGCGTGGCTATATCATTAACTCTTGTTCTGAATCCAAGGAGAAGAGAGATAATTGATCTCCTTCTGAGCTGTCTGCCACACTCTCCTCCTCCCTGTCACTCATGTCTTCTTGGTCAGAGGAGCCTTCATCAGCAGATTCCACCGGGGGGCAAAACAGGCCTGCAGCATGTGGATGTCTCCCCCACATCCACAGTCCTTGGGGCAGGAGCTGGGCCAGAGTTAACCACAATAGATAGATAGATAGATAGATAGATAGATAGATAGATAGATGGATGGATGGATGGATGGATGGATGGATGGATGGATGGACGGACAGATGGACAGACAGACAGATTTAATTCTATGTTGGGAAGGAAGGAAGGAAGGAAGGAAGGAAGGAAGGAGTAACCAAGTAATTGATGCATGGAACTCAGTACCAGACTCTGTAGTATCATCACTTAACTCACCAATCCTTAGACTATCCTCTATTGACCTCTCCCGATTCCTAAGTGGTCAATAAGGGGGTGCATAAGTGCACCAGAGTGCCTTCCGTCCCCTGTCCTACTGTTTCTCTTTTACTAGTATCATGGGTGTAAATATTATTATATCTCTGTATACCACTAATACATACTTGACAAAACAAACAAACAAATAAATAAGATGAAGGAAAGGGTAGATGGAAGAGGGGAGAAGAGAGAGAGGAAGGAAAAAATGAAAAAAAGAGGAAGGAAAGAGAAGAGGGCAGAGGGCAAAAGGGAGAGGGGGAAAGGAAAGGAGAAGGGAAAGGAAAGAAAAATGTAACCGTGGAGAGCTACCATAACAACAGGATTATGTGAAGAATAATAGAAGTGGAGAGAAGCATGGATTTTTCTTGGCAAAAGGAGTCAGTTTAGCAGCATGATGCTTGACAACCACTCAGAGACGTGGGCAGTGATTCAATTTGTATTATATAGAGTTCGTAGCCCCTGAAGAAGGCAAAAGAAAAAAGCAAACTCTGTTACCCCAGAAGACTACTCTTTTTCTCCCCTCTGTGATCCTAATATGCTAATGCCGTTAACATCTCAAGTGGAACCGCAAGGGTCGCGTAGACAGGGAACTGGGTTCCATTGCTAAGAAAGGCAATTCACATCTCTGTTTGCTTGTGACTTTCCACTATCAGCAACAGAGAAGCTACAGGCTTTGCACCAAACAGAAATCCTATTCAAATCAGCTGCTGCCAGCTTTCATTATCTCCCAAGTTCTATGCCAAAATATGTGACTGCAGCCTATCTGAATGCACAAGGGAATTCAGATCTGCTCTCAATTGCAATTCAATTCCATATCTATTTTAATGCACTTATAACTAAGCTTCCTAGGTTCAATGAAGCCAAATGCACTGAAAACTCATTTTTTTAAAAAGACAAATACTCCCTCACATGGATCCTGGATCATGTTAGCAAACATGTGCATATCCATATAGTTTATTGGCAGCTCTGCAGAAGGGCTCATTCCTTTCCTCAGAGTGTGTATTGGTGTCACAACACTGAAGTTTCCTGTGGTTTTTCAGTCAAGTAGTGACCAGGTCTAGTCTTACCTCAGCTTTTCTAAGAACAGCCAAAGTCAGCTTAGGGGTTGCAACCCACTGTGGATGTGTAATATATTATTATTATTATTATTATTATTATTATTATTATTATTATTATTATTATAGAATATAAGACATGGGCTTGCTAAATGACCATGAGATTGCTAATTGAGTGGTCCCTCTATCATTCTTTTAATTCAGCTATGCAATTGTAAGAATCCATTGCAGAAGGAATCTAACAGTGGAGTTTCTCAAATACAGTGGTACCTCTACCTACAAACGCCTCTACTTATGAACTCTTCTAGATAAGAACCGAGTGTTTAAGATTTTTTTGCCTCTTCTCAGGAACCATTTCCACTTACAAACCCGAACCTCCAAAACTGTAACCGGAAAAGGCAGGGAGAAGTCTCCGTGGGGCCTCTCTAGGAATCTCCTGGGAGGAAACAGGGTCGGAAAATGCAGGGAGAAGCCTCCATGGGGCCTCTCTAGGAATCTCCTGGAAGGAAACAGGGTTGGAAAAGGCAGGGAGAAACCTCCGTGGGGCCTCTCTAGGAATCTCCTGGGAGGAAACAGGGCCTCTACCCTCCCTGTGGTTTCCTCAATCGCACACATTATTTGCTTTTACATTGATTCCTATGGGAAAAATTGCTTCTTCTTACAAACTTTTCTACTTAAGAACCTGGTCACGGAACGAATTAAGTTCGTAAGTAGAGGTACCACTGTATATGCTTTGTAAAGAAGGAAAGAAAAAGAAGCAGTGGACAACCCACAGCAATAGCAATAGCATTTAGACTTATATACTGCTTTGTAATGCTTTACAGCCCTCTTGAAGTGGTTTACAGAGTCAGAGTCCCCCAACAATCTGGGTCCTCTTTTTACCCACCTCGGAAGGAGGAGAGGCTGAGCCTGCTCCATATTGTCTCCCCCTGGACTTTTATGTAGATATTTTTGCGGGAAAGTAATCCAGAGTTGCAGGGAAGGAAGTTGGGGGCCCCTCCAAACTAGGGAACAAAGACATGAGGAAATTTTGAATCTTTGGTATGCAGGAAGAGAGGAAAGGCTGATCCTCCCAAACAGTTCAAAATGTGGGATTAGTAGGTTTCATTAACAGAGGGATACAGTCAAGATCAATTGAGGTACTAATGTCACTTTATAGAGCCTTAGTAAGACCACATCTAGAGTGCATCCAGTTTTTGTCACCACACTGTGAAAAAGATGTTGAGAAAAAGTGCAGAGAATACCAACAAAGATGATTAGGGAACTGGAGGCCAAAACATATGAAGAACATACAAATCTAATTAATAATAATCTTCCTCTTCCTCTTCCTCTTCTTCTTCTTTTTTTTTCTTCTTCTTCTCCTCCTTCTCCTTTTTTGATTATAGTAATTTTATTTATTATTTTGCAAAGAGGGTTTATCACATACTCGCAGGTATATTAAGCCATCAATATATACTTTCTTTATATTCCCTATCACTGTCGCAGGTTTAGCTCCTACCCTTTTCTCATTGGTCAAGTACTCAGACTATCACAACCTATCTGAAGCACCTAAAGTGAATAAATTATTGCCCATCCTGATTACATTTCCCATTCCCCAAATTTTATCTTCCCCTATCCTTATTTATAATTTACCTTTTATAGCTAGTAGTTCCAGGAGGTTGTCTCTGAGCTAACCACCATACCAGTAAATTCTATTTAAATCCAGTTTTGGTCCTAACAGGGGCCTCTAATTTCTTTGTTCCTGAAAGCAGTTTCATACTTTAGCAAAATTTATGAAATTAGAGTGTATTTTTCTCAAGGCTTAGTATGTCATTCTATAATTTTTGTAAAAACAAAATATGTTCCCTTCCCACATGGATTATATGTAATAGTTAGGCAACTGTTAGTCTGGCAAGATTTCTGTCTAAACAAACTACAATTAAAAATTATTTTCAAGTAACTTGTATCATTCTTGGTTTCTTGGGTTTGATTATCATATTGCAATAGTTGTAAGTATGAGAACTAGCCATGAGCCACATTTTGTAATACAATCGTAACTTTAAACCATTGTTAAATGGATGGTTGTAACTGGAGGACAACGTGCATAGGATCATTATACAATTCTAGATCCTTGTTTCAAGTGCATTTTGAATTTTGCTCCTTCTCCAAGTGAACTTGTACAACTAAGTAAAATATACATGAGAAAAATATTGCAATTGCCAAGGCTGAGATTTATGTCATGGCAACTTAACAAATGCAGAAATAGTAACCAAGAAGCTGAAGGGATATGAATACGGCTTTCTAAAATGCCAAACATAATACATCTGAAATAGCCTTTATTTTTGATTCTCTTCTAGGCTGAGGGCAAGCAGTGTGCCACTATAGAAGTCACAGATTGGAATACAGTGATCCCTTGATTTTCGCGATCTCGATTATCGCGAAATGCTATACCACGGTTTTTCAAAAAATATTAATTAAAAAATACTCCATGGTTTTTTTTGCTATACCGTGGTTTTTCCCACCCGATGACGTCACTCTCTTCCTTCCTTTCTCATCTTTCTTTCTCTCTCTCTTTCTCTATCTTGCTTCTTCCTCTCTCACACTCTCTTCCTCCCTCTCTCATGTCTTTCTTTCCTTCTCTCTCTTTCTCTATCTCTCCCCCTCTTGCTCTCGGGCGGCGGGCGGGCGGGTGAGCAGTGGGCGGGCAGCAGCGAGGAGCCGAAGATCGGGGTTTCCCCTTTGCGTGGGCGGCGGGGAAGACCCAGGGAAGGTTTCTTCGGCCGCCCAGCAGCTGATCTGATCGGCAGCGCGGCAGCAGCGAGGAGCCGAAGATCGGGGTTTCCCCTTTGCGTGGGCGGCGGGGAAGACCCAGGGAAGGTTTCTTTGGCCGCCCAGCAGCTGATCTGCTCGGCAGCGCTGCTGCAGGAGGACCCGTGTCCGAAAGCCGGTGAGAGGGGTGGATCGGGCGGGCGAGCGGTGAGCGGGCGGTAGCGGCGAGGGCACCGGACGCGCTGGGGGGGCGGGGGCAGCCGACATTCAAAGCAATCTTTGTCGGCTTCCGCACTTTCATCGCTCCCCGGCTCCACCATCTGTGCATGCGCGGCCATGGAAAAAAAGGGCGCGCATGCGCAGATGGTGTTTTTACTTCCGCACCACTATACTGCGGAAAATCGATTATCGCGAGAGGTCTTGGAATGTAACCCTCGCGATAATCGAGGGATCACTGTATAGAAGCTGGGGTTGATCTTTTTCCCCCCCCAAAATATCAGAAAGGTCAAAAGAAAAAATTGGAAGCCACTCAAAGAAGAAAAGAATACTATATTACTCTGTCATATCTGGTAAGAAAAAAGAGTGTCCAGTCTTACAAATTAGCATAATAGTGTGGTCAATGGCACAATGGAATTAATGATAAAAGGAATACCATAATAATGAGACTGAGATCCAGAGCCAAATAATAATAAGCAAAACACTCTAAACTTAACAAATTTACAATTATGGAAAAGAAACAACTGAAAACTGATTTGTTAATTGGAAGAAGAAGCCAAAATATGGTGAATACTTGGCAAATATAGATGGAAAGCCTAATAAAAAATCCACAGTGTTGGTTAAGTTTAGGGGTGTTAAAGAAAGAAGCTGAAGGGTTTATTTTAGTGGTCCAAGAACAAGTTTGTGTTAAGATATTCATGAACTTGGAGAGCTATCTTAATAAGGTTAACCAATGAATAGGCATAGCAATTAAGTCAGTCCACGGGAGTTAAACACTTCTGAGTCTGTGCAGTGAATCAAAATTGAAACTTAAGCTAAAGGCCCCAGGTCCACATTCTGCACTCACTCCTCTCTGTATTCTCTGCTGAAATGAAACTAATTCCAGTTTGTGTTCACTTGAAGAAATAATCTGCTAGTGGTATTGTAAATTCATGTTATTATATTTATAAAGAAGCTATTGAATCCAGCTGAATCAGTCATCTGTGTGTACTTCTTCCGGTTTTGATTTTTTGCAACAAACTTTAATAGTTTGGCCAACTAATTGCATGAAGGTGAAAATCCAACATCTAAACAACAGCAGCAAAGCCTGCCTTTGTAATAACAACGATGTCAAACAATTGAATATTTGATCAGTAGGTACAATAAAATTTCATAAACTGATTAAAAGCAGCTTCACTGGAAACTATCAAAGGTTTGGATTTGAAGACTGTGCTGCCATCAAATTGAGAAGGTTTTGAAAAATGAGCAGGCAAATATCTTATTGGACTTTAAGATCCAAAGAGACAGGAATCTTGTTCATAAGATGCCTGATCTAAACAGTCATTGACAAAAATAAAACCTGGTTCTTCCATGTTGCTATTTGGATGATGCAAGGATTAAGGAAAACAAGGATTAAGGAAGGATTAAGGAATGCAAGGATTAAGGAAAAACAACTGGAAAAAAATTACAAAATATTGAGCCTTGTAAAGTTGATTGCTTATGGAAAAAGAAATCCATTATTACACTGATCATGGTATTGTTATGCCTTTCAAAGCATTGAAATCTCAGAATTTCATCTAACCAAGAAAGCACTATGAAGACAATGCATACCCCTGGGATAAATCAAGTTATTCTGATGAAAGATCATCATGACCTTCATCATCATTATCATTATATCATAATCATCATAACCCTTTTTCATACTTCATTGCATAACAATAATAGCAACTTGCCCCCTCTTGTCTAAAACTTTCATTACCAGACTACCAACCTTTCATTATTTCCCTTTCTCTGTGAGATCTGACCAAGATACTGCATTGTGAAGATATTTTTTTTGCTCCCCCTCTGTTCCAAAAAAGAAACTATCTTCTCTTCCTCAGAGATAATAGCAGATATTCTATCAGTAACAGAAGGTGAAGGAGTGTGGTATTGTTTTGTAAGAAGCCATTGTCCAGAGTTTCAGAGTGAAAGTTAGGAAACTTTTATCTTTGAAATACCACCAGGACCTGAAATTATCTACATCCTGGGTTGATCTTGAAGGTCAACCACCAAAAAGTATCTATTAGTTGTCTATTCAATGACTTTCCAGGGATTGTTCACCTTTCAACAATTTTCACAAGATAAGAATTGCCTTATCTTTCTTAAAGAAGAATATAAGCTCATGTAGGACAGCTCCTATTCCCCCCCACCTCAAATTACATCCTTCCCTTGTCCCGTCTGAAGTTGTGAGGCTGAATATTTGCCAAATTTACTGTGGAGTATGAGGCAGCAGTGAAATTTGCTTATCTTCTCTCCCAGTTCAGAAGCGCATGCTTTTTCACCCTCTGTGCATGCACAAAAGGCTTTGCGCATGTGCAGAGGGTTAAAAACATGAAAATGGCGACATCCGGGCGGGTAGGTGGAGCCTGACTTTCTGAACCACTGGTAGCTGCCACTACCAATACACCCAGATCGGGCCGAACCGATAGTATTTCACCCCTGGTATGAGGACAAAAAAAATGTAGATTTTAAAAGAAATGGATGAACTGTAGAAAACTAGAACCGGCTGTATTCTCATCACAATATCACAAACTCATAGAATTGGAAACGACATCAGAGGTCATTGAATTCTACCCTTTGCTTGATACACCAAAATATTTTGCAGAAAGGTTAGCCAACCTTCATGTAAGGACCATATGTGAAGGGGAACACACCACATGGAAGACGAAATAATTGGAAAACAAGAGCCAATAAATTCTAACAGCTAAACAAAAGCAAAACAAAAGGGACTCAAGTACCATCTCAATCCAAGTTCTGGGAGAACAACCAGTTCTTTTGCTGTTTGCAGAAAGGTGAAAAGGGTGAGAGCAATAACAAATCTTTGGGCAATATTATTCCAAGTCCAGATGCCATCATTGAAAAGTTATGCTCCCTAGGTCCCATAAGCTGACACTGCTTAGTTGATGGGATCTAGAGCAGTGATGGCGTACCTATGGCACACATGCCACAAGTGGCACATGGAGCCATATCGATGGGCACACAAATTCAGATCCAGCATGCATGCACGTGCCGACCAGCTGACTTTCTGGCCGTCTGGGCCCTCTAGGAGTCGGGAAACAGGCTGTTTCCAGCCTCCAGAAGGAGTGGGGAAGGCCCATTTTTTGCTCTCCCCAAGCTCCAGAACCTTTCTAGGAGCCTAGGGAAGGTGAAAACGGCCTTCCCCAGCCCCTCCCCAGGCTTCAAGAAGCTTCCCTGAACCCAGAGGAGAATGAAAAACAGCCCAAAGGGCCTACTGGAAGTCCGGAGGCCTGTGTGCATGTGCAGGTGGGGAGGAAACATGGGGGGATTGTGCACATTCAGTGTGGGCAACAGACATGCATAGGGGATAGGGCATTGCATTATGGGTGTGGGCACACGTGCACACACTATCACACGTACACACCTTTGGCACCCAAGCAAAAAAAGTTTCACCATCATAGTTCCAGGCCAGTGATGGTGAACCTTTTTTTCCTCAGGTGCCGAAATAGTGAAGATATGGGCAGCCAAAATTTTTACTGCCACACTATGGTTGTGGCTTATTTTGTGGGTGTGGTTTGATGGTCATGTGACCAGGTGGGAGTGGCCTGAATGATCATCATCATTCAAGTGAACTGTTAAGTCCTCAACTTACAACCTCACCAGTGTCGCTCTCTGGGGTGACAATTTGCTTTGCGTTTCCTGCGCTCTCCTTCCTGGGTTGCCCCCCCCGTCTCAGGCTGTGTATTAGGCGAATGGGTGCCAATCATCTCTTGAGAAAAGAGGGGGGAAGAAATGGGCCCCCTGCAACTCCTGCTGGTGCTGGTCTCCCTACCACTTTCCGAGGAGGAAGAAGAGGATGGGAGGGTGGGATAGTCAGCTGGAGCTGGGCACACAGCTTCATTTCCACTGGCGGAAGATGCATTCCACCCCGTCTGGCCTGCTGCCCACACCCATATTCAATGTCCCCCACGCACCCATGTTCCCCCATTTCCTGACTTCTGGTGGGATATTTTTCACCCTCTCCAGGTTCCAGAGGCTTTCTTATAGGTTGGGGACGGTGAAACGCCCTCCTCTGCCCCCCTAGAGGCTCTTCAGAGACTGAAAACAACCTCCCAGAGCCTCGGTGGAAGCCAAAAATCAGCTAGCGGATGCCCACGTGTGCACTGGAGCTGAGCTAGGACAACTGCTTGTGTGCCAGCAGACACGGCTCTGCAGGCCACCTGTGGCATTCGTGCCATAGGTTCACCATCACAGTTCTGGCTGTCTTACTTTGTGGCCTGCCCAGAACCTCTGTTTGCGTTCGTGCCCATATCTGCATTTGTAAAGTAAGTGTGTGAAAGAAAGAAGCAGCTAGAAGAGCTGGTGTAGCCATGGTTAGACTGCATTACCAAAGTTGTCTCAGCCTTCCATCCATCCGAGGTGGGTAAAATGAGGACCCAGATTGTTAAGGGGAGGGCAATATGCTGATTCTATCAACCACTTAGAGCAGGCTGTAAAGCAATGGGAAGCAGTATATAAGTTTAAGTGCTATTGTTATTGCTAGCCTTCTCTGGCACTAGTGCATTTGGAGCCTTTGTTCACAGTATAAATTCTTCATTCATATTACAAATTTAAAAAGAGAAGTAAAGCAGGCACGGCTGCATTAAGATTCTTGGGGCGTGATGTTTTACCAATGGCTATTTATCCTGGGAAAACACTGCAGGAAGCAATCTTCATGGGACTGTACACACAGCTACATTAACCATTTATAAATATATGTTAAGCTTATGAGGGTCCAGGTTCCATGAAATGTTTCACGGAATCAATAATCATAATGCCTACGCCCACGTCTGTAGTTTTCATGCAGTGTTTTATAATACAGTATATGAAGCAAAATGGGGGAAAAAAACCCCTGGGAATTGAAGCTTAGCTCATGCACAACTCTCAGGTGGATGTTGGAAATGAGGTCTAATCAGCTGTGTTGCCAGTATATACAGCTAGTCCTTGACTTACGGCAGTTCATTTAGTGACCGTTTGATGTTATAAAACTACTGAAAAAACTGACTTATGATCAATTTTCACACTTAAGACCACTGCAGTATCCCTCATAGTGATGCGATTTGGATTTGGATATTTGGAACTGATTCATACTTATGACGGTTGCAGTGTCCCAGAGTCATGTGATCATTTTTGGGTGATCTCATAAACAAAGTCAATGGGAAAACCACATTCATGGGTGACTAACTTGACAATTGCAATGATTCACTTAACAACTCTGGCAAGAAACTTAAAATGCTTGCTCACTTAACAAATGTCTCACTTACCAACCGAAATGTTGGGCTCAGTTGTGGTCATAAGTCAAAGACTACATGTACAGGGAACCAGAGAAAGAATGGACTTACTGTATCCCCTTGTCTGACACTTCAAGGCTTCCTGTTCTAACTCCGTGATGGTGAACCTATGGCATGCATGCCACAGGTGGCATATGAGGCCATATCCTAGGGCAGTGTTTCCCAACCTTGGCAACTTGAAGATATTTGGACTTCAACTCCCAGAATTCCCCAGCCAGCTGGCTGGGGAATTCTGGGAGTTGAAGTCCAAATATCTTCAAGTTGCCAAGGTTGGGAAACACTGTCCTAGGGCACGCGTGCTTTGCCCTATCTCAGCTCCAGTGCTGGCAGATAAATTTCAGCCTTCCAGGGGGCTGGGGAGGCTGTTTTCGCCCTCACCAGTGTTCAAGAAAGCCTCCAGAGCCTGTGGAGAGTGAAAAATGGCCCAATAGGCCAACTGAAAGTTTAGAAACAAATGTCCAGTAGACCCATTGGGCCATTTTTCCCCCTCCCCAGGCTCTGGAGGATTTCCTGAAGCTTGGGGAGGGCAAAAAATGGCTCAGTGGGCCTACTGGAAGTCCGGAGGCTTCAGTGAGGCCTATGCACATGTGGTGGTACAGCGGGGGAGGGGTGCGCACATGCTGGGGGGGTATTTCGTTATGGATGTGAGCACATGGTTCACTATCACTGTTCTAGCTATTGTAGCAGTGATTTTGTGGCATCCCTCATCCAATCTTTCAAGCCTCATGATCTCATGATCATATTACTCAAAACAAGCCTCATGATTACTCAAAACAATGCCTCATGATCTCATTGGAAGCAGGAGCAAAATACTTGATGCTGTTTAGGGGGTTGCACAAGAATAAATAAAAAATGAGATCCAGGCAGCTGTGGAGAAAGAAGAAATATATATTCCTAAAAGCAAAACAGTTTGCTTTTAGGGGAAAGCTACAGAGAAATGGGGTACAGTGGTAGACTTTTATAGGGGGAGCTTGAAGTGTCTACATGCTGGTTCTAGCATGACACTTGAGGTGTGTGTGTGTGTGTTTGTATTGTTTATTGTTGTGATCACATGTTTCCTCTGGGAGACCTAATTTAATTAACTCTGTGCTTGCAGACCTTATTCTTTGATATGTGGATTAGACCTGGATAACTTAGTTGAGGGTTTGAGGAAGTTTGCTAATTAGATTAACTTGGAAACACTGATTCTCAGACCATTGTGTTAATATTTTAAGGGAAGATGAAAACAGTATAAAGAATAAAATATATTTTGATATAAAACTTTTCACACACTTATTAACCAGTAAACAAAGGGTTGGCCAAGTTCTCATCTTCACCAATTACAACTATTTCTATTGTACCCCAAAGGCATGATCCTTAAAACCCTAAAATATACACATTTATATGAAAGCCTGGACAATCTTTGTCAATTTTGTGCAAGTTTTGTCTGTTAATCAAACTGCCAGCAATGGCAAAACCAGATTATTCCATTTTAAGAGAAATTGAACTTCCCACATATCAGTGCATTTTCAGTTGATACATATTGTAAAACAATTATTTCATTTTCCTGAAAGATTACCAATTACAATTGGAGGTGGGTGGGGCAAAGAGAGCCCCCTTTTTAAAAATTCCTCATCTATTGGCAATTTTTTTTATGTGCAACCTCGTTACCATGAAAAATGACAAATTTGCCATCTGATCAAAATGTTAACAAGGTAAGTGTCAAATAGATGGATCGCTGACTGTCAGCACCAGCTAGAACATGAGGATACATTGAAATTTCTCAATATATCCATTGCTTCTCCAATGTTCACTAACAACATTTCCACGACGAGTGTAATAAATCACACCTAAACAACAAGCTGGATGGGCTTTCTGCACTGTGATAGATTTCTTGTAATGATGCCATCTGCAAGGGGGAAAACAATTGGTAATGATCTATAGAAAATCCTAATCAACTGCCATTTGCTGTAATGTGTAGACGGAACTAAAATGTGAAATCTATAGAGTTCTTTAGCAACACCTCACATTCGCAGAGAAAGAAATGATCCATGGGCCACGGAAGAAGAAAGAAAAAAGACTCATTAATAGCATGGCATGGATACAATGATCAAATGATACACCATTGAACAAGAGAAAGGATGATTGCTGATCGGGGATAATGCTAATAAAATATCTCGCTAAGTTCCTCACTTCTCATTTCCATTCTTGTCCCTTCTTCATTGATTGCAGTTTGTTAACAAGGCCTGATTTATCAAATGCTACAGACAGAAGGAGAAATCAAACAAGAAAGCAGGCACATTCAGTTACCGGGGAGCTTTAAATTACAGCGAGCATTTTCTTCTCAGTATCTCTTACCTGTTATGTGCCAGACAATGCAGTACACAGAGAGAAAAATGGGAATCGTTGACTGAAAGGAATTCAGGGACCAACACTGTACATTTACACATCATACAGCTTTTCAAGAAACCAAGCTACAATCAAATGCAAAACAAAACATCCTAGGTTATGCTTTTGCTATCACAATTACCGAGGCGGCAACAGTACAGGTTCTCAACAAGGGTGAAAACCCACCATCTGTTCAAATATAAGGCCTACCTAGTTCAGGGAATTGAGTTTTGAATATGCACTCGGGTGCTATACGTACGCAGTGTACGAAACACTTTGAGATATTTTGAATAATGTAATTGGGAGGCCATCTCTTTGGCCACGAGGAATTCTTTTGCCTCCCATAAATGCAAAAACTTAATTATAAAAATGGCTTGGTCCAATTTCTTAGAATGTGAATTTGCACTCTGGCAGAGTGACAAAATTCTGAAGGGGTCGAAGGTTTCTGTGTGATTGGTTCTATCACATTCAAATGAAAACCAAGAAATCTGAAAATTAGATTCTTCCCTATGCTTGTCTCCTCCTGCAGCTGCCTAATACTTGTTGCCTATTTGCTTGTTAGGCTATCTCAGTCGTGCAACTCGGGAGGGTTTACAGAGAGAAATACAGTAATACCTCGTCTTATGAACTTAATTGGTTCCGGGAGGAGGTTCGTAAGGCAAAAAGTTCATAAGACGAAACAATGTTTTCCATTGGAAACAATATAAAATCAATTAATGCATGCAAGCAAAAAAAAAATTGCAAAAACAGTGCTCCGCTGGCCGCTGCCGCCCGGCTGTCATCTTTTGAAACAGCCGGGCGATTCTCAGCGTTCTCCCAAATGCCGAACCCGGAAGTTCAGCAAAAGTTCAGGTTTGGGAGGCCGCCGAGAAGCCCCGCCACCCAGCTGTTGCCTTTTGAAATAGCCATGGGGCTTCTCGGTGGCCTTACGAACCCGAACCCGAACTTTTGCCGAACTTCTGGGTTCAGCGTTCGGGCGGCGGGTTCGTAAGGCGAAAAAAGTTCGTAAGAAGAGACAAAAAATTTCTGGGTTCGTATCTTGAAAAGTTCGTATGATGAGGGGTTCGTATCACGAGGTACTACTGTACTGACAAGATAGGAATATAATGTTAATAAATGTCAGGGGTGGGCTTCAAAAATTTTAGAAAGGGGTTATATGCCCGGTTGCTGGATGGGCATGCCCATGGGGGGCATGGTCTAGTCAGGTTCCGCCTCCCCCTGATTTATTTATTTATTTATTTATTTATTTATTTATTTATTTATTTATTTATTTATTTATTTATTTATTTATTTATTTATTTATTTATTTATTTATTTATTTATTTATTTATTTATTTATTTATTTATTTATTTATTTATTTATTAGATTTGTATGCCACCCCTCTCTGTAGACTGCCTTAAACATGATCTAAGTATTACCCACAAGATCATATGCTGCAACGTCCCGCCTGTCAATGACTACTTCAGCTTCAACCACAACAACACAAGAGCAGACAACAGATTCAAACTTAATATTAACTGCTCCAAACTTGACTGTAAAAAATACGACTTTAGTAATCGAGTTGTCGAAGCGTGGAATTCATTAGCAGACTCCGTAGTGTCATCCCCTAACCTCCAACATTTTACCCTTAGACTATCCACGGTTGACCTCTCCAGATTCCTAAGAAGTAAGTAAGGGGTATGTATAAATGCACTAGCGTGCCTTCCATCCCCTGTCCTATTGTCTCTCCTATATCTCATATAATTTTTCTTCTATTCCTATATCTCTTCTTCTATTCTTTCATTGATATATTTTATTCCTATATCTTCTCTTCTATTCTTTCTTTGATATATTTTACTACAAGTATATACTCTATAACCTTCATTGTATATTGGACAAAATAAAATAAATAAATAAATGCCACCATTTTCATTTTTTAACCCTCTGCGCACGCGCTTCACACACTTCCAAAATGCTAGGGAGGGTAAGTAGATTTCACCACTGGTCTCAACATCTTTTTTGGATGCAGCATTCCAAGAGTGGGTCAAGAACATTCCTCAAAATTGCTTACACGAATGATGGCCTTGTGCAAATCAAAGCAGCATCAGGTAAGTCACAGGGCCTGTCAATAGAAAGACGGTAAGTGATATGTAGCAGATACTGGGGAGCATCAGGCCACAGATTCAATCACACCATTCCCCAGGGCTCATATAACTTGGGGAACAGCATGTGGGAGCTTTTTTGAGTGACAATTGGGGCGTGCTAGGGTTGAAGTCTATTTTGTTTGGTGTGTGTGTGTTTGTGTGAAAGAGAGAGAGAGGCAGAAACAGAGAGAGGGGGAGGAAGGGAGAAATAGAGAGAGAGAGAGAGACAAGAGGGGGCAGGGAGGGAGAAACGGGGAGAGAGAACAAGAGAATGAGAGAGAAAGACAAAGAGAGAGGGAGGGAGGAGAGAGAAAAACAGGGAGAGAGAGAATGAGAGAGAGGGAGAGAGAAACAGGGAGAGAGAGAATGAGAGAGAGGGAGAGAGAAACAGGGAGAGAGAGAATGAGAGGGAGGGAGAGAGAAACAGGGAGAGAGAGGGAACAAGAGAATGAGAGAGAAAGACAGAGGGAGGGAGGAAGGGAGGGAGGGAGAAACAGGGAGAGAGAGAGAATGAGAGAGAGAATGAGAAAATGAGAGAGAGAGAGAGAGAGAGAGATTGCTTACTTTTCTTAATGAGATGGGATACAATTTTACAGATTCACCTGTAAAAGAAAGATTTGGAGATAGAACATCTCTTCAGGATCTCTCTATTTGTTTGTTCAGGCTGTTTTTCACCCAACTGCCTGTCTAAGTAGCCTACCTGCAAATATCTTTCACACTTCCTTTGCTGCCTCTACACATCACATCACAGAGAATATATGCCAGCTTCCCCTTGTCTTTGAGAGCTGGTGTTTATAATAAACAGGAAGTTGAGTGTGTAGAACACCTGCTCCTGGACCACAAAGTTTACCCTAGAGCCCTCCAGCAATTGATGACACCTGTATTGATTGCCTTGCCAAGCAGCTCCTCTCAAGTTTATGTAAAAAAAACCAACCCCAAAACTGTTGGAAGATGAAATTTCAAAGGTATCTCTTTCGGTGAATTAGTTTCTGCCAGTATCTATTAGTAAGAAAAAAGCAACTTACAGGATAGGGTTATTTGGGCTCACTATCATGTTATATCTACTATATTAATCAGTATTAATTGATTCTTCTAACAGTTGTGAGAGAGGAGATGCAGGCATGCTTGTTGTGTATGTACAAGTCGCTACAGTGTTCCCTAGATTTTGCGAATAGCCTATACCACGTTTTTTCCAAAAATATTAATAAAAAAAAATACTTCGCAATTTTTTTTCTATACCACGGTTTTTCCCGCCCGATGATGTCATATGTCATCGCCAAACTAATAATTTTTGCAAATAAATAACAAAAAATAATTATTGTTAATAAATAATTATGTTTATAAATACCAGGATCACTAAGTGTTTTATTCAATGGTGAGTACCAGTAATAATGGTGAGTAAATGGTTGTTAAGGGAATGGGAAATGGTAATTTAGGGGTTTAACGTGTTAAGGGAAGGCTTGTGATACTGTCCATAGCCAAAAATGGTGTATTTACTTCTGCATCTCTACTTTGCAGAAATTTGACTTTCGCGGGCGGTCTCAGAACGCATCCCCCGCGAAAATCGAAGAAACACTGTATTTCTATCTCAACCAGTTTTGATCAGCTGAATCTCCTGAGCCATAACTGTATGGAAAAGTAATAAATAAAGGACTGCAGTCCAAGCACCGTTAGGTGTTGAATGATGCATTTCTTTGTGAGGTTCCCCCCCCCTTCTAATTCAGATCTGTACTCTGTTGATCCAGGCTGTAAATAAGGAAAAAATGTAGGGGGAGAGAGAAACCCTAAAGTTATGAGTATAACTTTTGTATTTTTTTGAGACTGGTTCTTGCAGGGAAACCCCCCCAATAAGATAAGCTTTACTATTTGTTTGTTTGTTTGTTTGTTTATTTATTTATTTATTTAGATTTGTATGCCGCCCCTCTCCGCAGACTCTGCAGACTTTATTTATTTGTTTATTTTGTCAAGTACGTATTGGTGGTTTACAAAGATATAATATTTATATACATGATACTAGTAAGAGAAAACATTAGGACAGGGGACGGAAGGCACTCTGGTACACTTATGCACGCCCCTTACTGACCTTTTAGGAATCGGGAGAGGTCAACAGTGGATAGCTAAAGGTATAACAAGCAGGAAGAGGGAGATTGTGATCCCGCTATATAGAATGCTGGTGAGACCACATTTGGAACCCTGTGTTCAGTTCTGGAGACCTCACCTACAAAAAGATATTGACAAAATTGAACGGGTCCAAAGACGAGCTACAAGAATGGTGGAAGGTCTTAAGCATAAAACGTATCAGGAAAGACTTCATGAACTCAATCTGTATAGTCTGGAGGACAGAAGGAAAAGGAGGAACATGATCAAAACATTTAAATATGTCAAAGGTTTAAATAAGCTTCAGGAGGGAAGTGTTTTTAATAGGAAAGTGAACACAAGAACAAGGGGACACAATCTGAAGTTAGTTGGGGGAAAGATCAAAAGCAACATGAGAAAATATTATTTTACTGAAAGATTAGTAGATCCTTGGAACCAACTTCCAGCAGACATGGTTGATAAATCCACAGTAACTGAATTTAAACATGCCTGGGATAAACATGGATCCATCCTAAGATAAAATACAAAAAATAATATAAGGGCAGACTAGATGGATCATGGGGTCTTTTTCTGCCTTCAGTCTTCTATGTTTCTATATTTCTATGATAGTCTAAGGGTAAAGTTTTGGGGGTTAGGCAATGATACTACAGAGTCTGGTAGTGAGTTCCATGCATCCACTACTCGTTACTAAAGTTTCTTATTGAGATGGGTAGGAAATAACATGGTAATAGGAAAATCTCTGGTGTTTATGTTTAGCTAAAACCCTGACATATACTCTCCTCTATTATGGAGTCAGAATGAGATAGGTAAATTACCTAATCTGCATAGGTAAGAGCAGAAGGAAAAAAGGCAACAACTGAGAAATGAAAACTCCGAGAGTAACAGTGTAACCAGAAGTAAGAATCAGCAGGTTCTGACCAGTTCTGGAGAACCAGCAGCAGAAATTTTGAGTAGTTTGGAGAACTGGTAAATACCACCTCTGACTGGCCTCACCCTCATCTATCCTGTGCCTCCAGAGTCCCAGCTAATCGGGAGGAAATGAGGATTTTGCAGTAAACTTCCCCTGGAGCAGGGAGGGAATAAAATTTTTACAGTATCCTTCCCCTGCCACACCTACCAGGCCATGCCATTCTCAAGCCACGGCCATAGAACCTGTAGTAATGTAGCCTGTTTTCCCTCAAACCTAGTTGCTTGAAAATGTGTGGATTTCAACTCCCAGAATTCCCCAGCCGGCCACAGGGTATTCTGGGAGTTCATGTCCACAAATCTTCAAGTGGCCAAGTTTGAGAAATACTGGTGCAATCAAAAGGAGGAATGTTGCATAGAGATGTGCAAACTCTACTCATATTCACATGTAACGACCCTACAAAATGTTCTGGCATATCCATCAGTGTGTGTTTTTGCCCTATGGAATCAGGGTTGGCCTTCTGTGAAGGACATACATTTCTGGTCATTGTGGTTGCTGTAATAATCACTCTTTTCTCTGCCTTGTGGTTTTTATATATTAATATTTTAAATGTAACCTTTTACTATTTTTAATAATAACTTCCATGTACACTGAGATCATGTGCACCAAAGACAAATTCCTTGTGTGCCCAATCACACTTGGCCAATAAAGAATCACACTTGACCAATAAAGAATTATATTCTGTTCTATTCTATTATATTCTATTCCATTCCATTCTATCTGTGAAGAAATAAAGAAGGAAAGAAGGAAGGAGGGAAGAAGGAAAGCAAGAGGAAAGGAAGGAAAGAAAAAGAAAGAAAGAAAGAAGGGAGGGAGGGAGGGATGGAGGGAGGAAGGAAGGAAGGAAGGAAGAGGGAAGGAAGGAAAAAAGAAAAAGAAAGAAAAGAGGGAATGAGGAAGGGAGGGAGGAAGGAAGGAGGGGAGGGTCCCAAAGGCTGATTGCTAGACAACTATTTGAAATACTGTATGCCCCTTATGCAAAGCATCTTATGCCAATGAAAAGGATGTATACAGAGAATATATTGCAAGATTTAGATAAGATCGGTAATAAATGATCATAAGACAGTAATATGAGATCACTCAAGACTGTCACTCTGAATATATCCTTCACACAATAAAGACACCTCAATGACAGGGGCTCTGTGATTTTTCCATAGTCCTTCAGCAAAGCAAAACAACATAAATGAGTAATGTTGGCCTCATCTCCTATACCTAAATCAGTGACAACATCTGCAGACAAATCTAGAGGTTGTATCTAATAATATAGCAAGAATTGGGAGGGTTGAAAGTAAATACACAGGAGACTAATTAAAGCTTCCTGCTTTAAGAATTACCCGGATAATGGATTGTTTTGAACTTATAGTCCATAACATGTGAGATACATCACTTCATATACACTGCACGTCTAGATACCAACTAATTTGGGATTGTTTCCATATGGATTGTATCATATGGAATATGCCGAGTGTGATTAAAGTAACGTGGATAGCATATTTAAACAAAGTTGTTATGTTCATTTATAATTAAGACAGTCACAAAGTATTATTCTTTTTAACAAACACAATTATAGACTATCGAATAATCTCAAAGGAGGTGATTGATAGAAAAACCTAGAGTTGGCATGGTGTTTCCTTATCCTTTAATTATCTCTCTTTAATGAGCAACTTTTCCAAGCGCTGCGGAAAGTAAATTTGTTCCTTAAGACTATGAGACAGTAATAAACACATTCACAAAAGAGCTGAAGAGATGTATAAAGGAAAATACCGTAGTACTTTGTGCTGCAAAGAACAACAGTCTGAGCTTTTGTGGTGGTAGTGGGGGAGTGGGATGCTTTTCGAATGAGAGTAACGGTAAGCCAAATTATTCAGATTGAATTTGCTCTAAATCTTTATTCAAGGTGGGCTCAGTAATTAAGATGCTAGGCTTGTCGGCTGGAAATCTAGCAGCCCAGGTTGGAGAGCAAAGCACCATGAAGTGGGATGAGCTCCTGTTCCTGTCCCAGCTCCTCTTAAATTAGCAGTTCAAAACCATGCAAATGCAAGTAGGTAAATAGATACCACTTTTGTGGAAATGTAACAGTTCTCGGTGACATCATGCTAGTCAAATAACTGCGGAAATGTTTTTGGCCTTGAAACAAAAATGAACACTACCCTCTAAAGTAAGCAACGACTAGCAGAGAAAGATAAGGTTCGGAGACTCCTTTACCTTTTTCTTTAAAAAAAAACCCTTTATTTTTTTATTCAGGTTAAGTTACAAGACTTTAACATGGATTATTCAATTATCTCCATGTCAGAGTCAGGCTTTCTTCTTTTCGAAAAATATTGTTGCTGCTGCCGTTGTTATCGCCACCTGATTCTCAATGATTCCAGGCATCTCACAACAATAAAAGAAATTAAAATCAATTAAAAATAAAGAGAGAAGATAAAAGATGGCAAGTATAACAGATAGATGAAACGAAGGCAGGATTTTCACTGTCCCTTGTCAAAGGCCTAGGTGATGTTTTGAATATGGTGATCGGGGAAAAATATCAGAACGGCATGTTGACTTAGAGGTAAAAACTCTCACTGCCTATTGGAAAGATTGAGAGGTCATTCCTAGGCAACGATAGTACCAACTCTCCATAGGCATCAGGAAGGACGTTCGGAGAGTAACTGCTCTGCTCCATTCAATCATCCCAACCCCACCCCAAAGTAAGGGATTACGGGGTCAACAAAACAAAACAAAACAAAACAGTTATCAAAATATAAATAATCTGCATTCATTCATTCCTCATTCATTCCCAATTCTATTCCCAATGCACCAATTTATTAATTTCTCCTAACATGATGATTAATTTCTCCTGACATGATCATTATCTCATTTCAGTATAACCAAATGGGCAGAAGTACACTTTCATTTTCTATGCCTCACAACATTGTTTGCACAATTTAATATTTCTCCATCCATTTCAATTGGTAAATATTTCGCCAAAAGCCCACATTTTCTCTATTACGCATATCTGGGTGACATTGGCTGCATTTTCTCTATCAAGCACTCTATCTTCTAAGACACTCAGTGGAAGCTATATCTGACAAGAATTATATATGATTTTAACATAGAATTCTTAAAAGTGTTGTTTGCCTCTTTCAAATGTAAATTTAGCAACAAGTGCTAAAGACTATTTAAAAGTGACAACTCTACATACATAATGTTGAATTCTGTATGAATGCTTTTTATTGAAAACTGGAATGTGACTGTACAATGTATTTAACTCTATGGTAACACTAGCACTATTTTCACATAGCATTGTTTGTTTGAGCAAAAATCCGGTTATATTATGATGCTGGGGAACCTGAGGTCCAAGGACTAAATATGACTTGCTAACTTTTATCTATTGTATTTCTCCAAAAATAAGACTGTCTTATATTTTTACCACCAAAAAAGGCACCAGTAGTGTTGGGCGAACCGAACTCGCACAATTCAGGTGTGTGCGGACATGGCATGCCCAACACAAACCTGAATTTTTTTAAAACTTCGGGCAAAGTTTGGGGTCGCGTTCGGCGTTCCATCGCCTCGGCTGGCCAGGAAGTGACATCTCCATGATGTCAAAGCCCCACCCCTGGAATACCATCATGGGGAGGTTGGGGGAGTGGGGGTGGGGGATTCCCCTCTGCCTGCCACCGCCCCCTCCTCTTTGACATCGGAAGGAGGATGGGCTCATGCGGTGTGTGGGGGGAGCATTTCTCTGTTGGGAAAGTAAGATGGTGGCAAGTTTCTCGGCGGGGACCACCTCAGTGGCGGCTTTAACGTGCCAAGAAACTTGCCACCGTCTTACTTTCCCAATAGAGAAACGCTCCCCACACACACCGTGCATGTCCATCCTCCTTCTGATGTCAAAGGCAGTGGCAGGCAGAGGGGAATCCCTGTCCCCAGTCCCCCAGCCTCTGCACCAAAAGCCAGGGAGTGATGTCTCCGTGACGTCAAAGCCCTGCCCACGGAGTCCCATCATGGGGAGGCTGGGGGAGTGGGGTGGGGGATTCCCCTCTGCCTGCCACCGCCCTCCTCCCCATTGATGTCGGAAGGAGGATGGGCGCGCACAGTGTGTGGGGGGAGCATTTCTCCATTGGGAAAGTAAGACAGTGGCAAGTTTCTTGGTGTGTTAAAGCCACCGCCAACGTGGTCCCCGCCGAGAAACTTGCCACCATCTTACTTTCCCAATGGAGAAACGCTCCCCCCACACACCGTGTGCACCCATCCTCCTCATCCTCATCACCCGCAAACCCCACCCCATTCCTCAATGCCCGCGACGGCTTTCCCTCCCCACTCCCTTTATTATTATTATTTTTTCCTTTACCTGCAGGAGACCGTGATTTGAGGAGTGGGGGGGAAGGAAGTGGGTGTGGAAGACCCGTTCGCTCACTTGTTCTCCTGCCGGCTGCAAAGACAGGAAGTCACAGTGAGGCTGCCGCGGGCTGCTTTGGCAGAAGACGGAAGGGTGGGGCCAGAAGGGTTCGGCAGGTTCGGGTTCTATGAACTTGCCCAAACCAGCCGCCAAGTTCGCATGAACCCGCCGAACCTGAATTCTGTTGGGTTCACCCAACACTAGGCACCAGGATTTTTTTGGCGTGGGGGGGTGTTATCCACTGGCTCACCTCACTTGTGCATGTTACCACTCCTTGGCCTTCTTTTCACTATCAGAGGCCTTTGGAGACTTCTTTGGCTTCATATACTTGCAGCCAGGCCTCACACACCTTGGCTCATTTCTTCTGCAGCCATCAAGGCTTTCCTGGATTGATCAACTCTCAGAATTTCTCAGCCAGGAATTCTGAGAGTAGAAATCCACAAGTCTTAAAATTGGCAAGTTTGGAAATTATTATTATTATTATTATTATTATTATTATTATTATTATTATTAATTAGATTTGTATGCCGCCCCTCTCCGTAGACCCGGTGCGGCTCACAACAGTGATAAAAACAATACATAATGACAAATCTAATAATTAGAATCTAAAATAACAATAGTACATTTAAAAAGTCTAAAAAGCAAGGAACCCCAATATAAAAAACATACATACAGTCATATCATGCACAAAAACTACATAGGCAGGGGGAGCAGGAAATCCCCTGCTCTTAATGATCTATAAACAGCAGACCTGACAAACTATGTTGCCAGGCAAAGAATTATAATTGCCAGGCAAGGAATTACAATTACAATATAACTGTGCTGCCCATTTCAGTCACACACACACACACCAGTGTGGTTTATGAAGAGTTTTATTGGTATTCCCCAGCAGTTCCCTTCCCCCAGCTTTATCCCCTGGGCAATGGCCAATTAGTCCATAAAACTAATAGCAAGCTGCTCAAATAGTCTAATAAATGAACATAAAGCAACCCCCAGGCCAAAACTAAAAGTACATCCATGTTACCTCACTGGTTATAGAAGTTCAGAGTCAAACAGGAAACACAAGCAAACACACAATCATGGCCCAAATACATCGTGTCCAGTGAAGGGCTATCAAAATATTTACTGCCACACTGTGGTCGTGGCTTATGCAGGACGCCCTGCAATTTCTTTCAATATCTTTCAGTGCAAATTGGGTGCTCTGGGGTGGAGCTCCATTTTTACTATCCCTCTGTGTTCCCCCCATCCAGGCAATATCCTCCCTGGATGTGGCCTTCTCCCAAACAATCTGGAAGACCTCTGTTTCCCTGCCTTGTGTACTTGGAGCTCCCCCTCCTCTTCACTGGCCTGCAAGCTTCCCAGTCGAAACCCGCAATTCTCTTTCTTCTGGTCATTCGGGGTCAGTAATTAACTCTGTTCCTGATGCACCAGGAATGAGCTCATTCTCTTTCCACCTGGCCTCTGAGGAAGAATTAGAAGAGTCATCAAAGGAAGACATCGCACAAAACTCAAATCAGTAACTTCTTGCAGTGCAAGGAAGGGCCATCTTTAGCAAGTTCAAAAGCGCTTTGGAAACAGCTGAGACTTCTGGAGAAAACTCATCATCCCTGTCTCTTGAATGGTAAGGGCAGATTTAGAAAGCACTTGTATGAGAACAAAGGGACCATCTGAAAAAAAAGTGCATTCAGAGAGAAGGAAAGAGAATAGAAGTCCTAACCGTTTTCAGTTTTGACACCTGTTCTGGTCCAAGCTTTCTCAGACAGATAAACTCTCTGAAAATGGGTAAATCATACAGATCATGTTTATTGTATGGTACCCCTAACCCCCAACATTTCTCCCTTAGACTATCCACAATTGACCTCTCCAGGTTCCTAAGAGGTCAGTAAGGGGCGTACATAAGTGCACTAGTGTGCCTTTCGTCCCCTGTCCAATTGTCTTTCCTTTATCTCATATATCATATATATTTTCTTCCTTTCATATATCTTCTCCTCTATTTTATATTTTTATTTATTTATTTATTTATTTATTTATTTATTTATTTATTCATTCATTCATTCATTCATTCATTCATTCATTCATTCATTCATTTATTTATTTATTTATTTATTTATTGGATTTGTATGCCGCCCCTCTCCAGAGACTCGGGGCGGCTAACAGCGACAATAAAATAGTGTACAATAGTAATTTGGTATTGATGATTAAAAATCAATTAATATAAAAACCAAACATACATACATACATACATACCATGCATAGAATTGTAAAGGCCTAGGGGGAAAGAGGATCTCAATTACCTCATGTCTATTCTCTTCTATATGTATTGTGTATTGGACAAAATAGATAAATAGATAAATAGATAAATAGATAAATAGATAAATAGATAAATAGATAAATAGATAAATAGATAAATAGATAAATAGATAAATAGATAAATAGATAAATAGATAAATAGATAAATAGATAAATAGATAAATAGATAAAATACTATCTATCTATCTATCTATCTATCTATCTATCTATCTATCTATCTATCTATCTATCTATCTATCTATCTATTAGATTTGTATGAAGCCCTTCTCCGGAGACTCGGAGTGGCTCACAACAGAACAATACAAATCCAATAGTTAAAAACAATTTAAAACCCTTAATATAAAAAACAATCATACGTCTCATACAAACCATATGCAAAGCAGAAACAGCCCAGGGGAATCAATTTCCCCATGCCTGATGGCAGAGGTGAGTTTTAAGGAGTTTGTGAAAGGCAAGGAGGGTGGGGGCAGTCCTAATCTCCAGGGGATGTTGATTCCAGAGGGTCGGGGCTGCCACAGAGAAGGCTCTTCCCCTGGGTCCCTCAAGACAATATTGTTTCGTCGACGGGATCCAGAGAAGGCCAACTCTCTGGGACCTAACCAGTCACTGGGATTCATGCAGCAGAAGGCGGTCTTTGAGATATTCTGGTCCGATGCCATGAAGGGCTTTATAGGTCATAACCAACACTTTGAATTGTGACCAGAAACTGATTGGCAACCAATGCAGACTGCGAAGTGTTGGTGTGACATGGGCATACCTGGGGGAGCCCATGATTGCTCTCGCAGCTGCATTTTGCATGATCTGAAGTTTCCAAACACTCTTCAAAGGTAGTCCCATGTTGAGAGCATTACAGTAGTCAAACCTCAAGGTGATGAGGGCGTGAGTGACTGTGAGCAGTGACTCCCGGTCCAGATAGGGCTGCAACTGGTGCACCAGGGGAACCTGGGCAAACGCCCCCCTCGCCACAGCTGAGAGATGGTTCTCTAATGTAAGCTGTGGATCGAGGAGGACGCCCGAGTTGTATACCCTCTCTGAGGGGGTCAGTAATTCCCCCCCAGGATGATGGACGGACAGATGGAATTGTCCTTGGGTGGCAAAACCCACAGCCACTCTGTCTTATAAGGGTTGAATTTGAGTCTGTTGACACCCACCCAGACCCTAACAGCCTCCAGGCACATCACTTCCACTGCTTCGTTGACTGGACATGGGGTGGAGATGTACAGCTGGGTATCATTGGCATACTGATGATACCTCACCCCATGCCCTTGGATGATCTCACCCAGAAGTTTCATGTAGATATTAAATAGTAGGGGGGAGAGGACCGACCCCTGAGGCACCCCACAAGGGAGAAACCTAGAGGTCGACCTCTGACCCCTCACTAACACCGACTGCGACCGACCAGAGAGGAAGGAGGAGAACCACTGAAGAACAGTGCCTTCCACTCCCAACCCGTCCAGCCGGTGGAGAAGAATACCATGGTCAGATACCATGGCAGAAGGATAACATGGTACTAATGAGATGAAATTCCTTAGAACAGTGATGGTGAACCTTTTTTTCCTCGGGTGCTGAAAAAGCGTGTGTGTGCGCTATCACACATGTACGAGTGCCCACACCCATAATTCAATGCCTAGGGATGGCGAAAACAACTTCCCCCACTCCCCGGAAATGGCCTGTTTCCCAACTTCTGGTGCCCTAGTAGGCTTGTGTTTTGCCATCCCCAGG
The DNA here is from genome assembly GCF_031021105.1 of Erythrolamprus reginae. Classification (NCBI taxonomy): domain Eukaryota; kingdom Metazoa; phylum Chordata; class Lepidosauria; order Squamata; family Dipsadidae; genus Erythrolamprus; species Erythrolamprus reginae. The sequence goes on from NC_091951.1 coordinate 49,442,605, forward strand.
TTCCAAATGCTTCCCTGGAGCTGGAGGAGGGTAAAAATGCCCTCCCCAATCCCCTGGAGGCTCTCTGGAAGCAAAAAAACACCCTCCCAGAGCTTCTGTGCAAGCCATTCATTTCTCCCATCTGCTGGCTGTTGCAAGGTCCTTTGTTAAGACTTTAAAATGGCTGTTGGAGAACATGGCACAATTACCCAGCAGCCTAGGTATAGCTCAATGGCCAATAAGAACACACAGATGAGTTCACATATCATGAACTACATTTCCCAGAGTGCAGTTTGTTACTACATTCTCTTAAAGAAACACCTCTTAAACTGAGCTAAATGTCCCTTTACTCTATTAGCATAACACCCACTGTTTGATTAATGCCCTCCTGTCACACTCCCATCCAGTTCAAAGAAATGCACCCCTCATTTGGGAAAACCTGGCTGGAGCTCAGTATCATGAATTGTAAGAATATATATAGAGGTCCCAAAGAATAAATAAAATAAAATCAGTATCTCTGCAAAACGGTATGTCTGAAAGATTTGCCCTAGAGGGCTTCAAATCCAAACCTGGTCGAGGCATGCTTGAAGCTTAAAGCTTTTTCATAAACTTGATAAACATGAGATATTTGACAACAGGACTGGACTAGTACAGTGTTTCTCAGCTTTGGAAACTTTAAGATGTCTGGACCTTAATTCCCAGAATCCCCTAGCTGGGGAATTCTGGGAATTGAAGTCCACACATGTTAAAGTTGCCATGGTTGGGGAAAAGATGGGTAGATTTTTACAATATTGGGAGGAAATTAGATGCTTTCAAAGCCAGTTGTGTCTCTGCAAAACAATGAAGCTTTGTGTCTATATAAACTGACAAGTCCAATTGCACTCCTGAGCCTAATTCCCAGCATCATCACCATTTTGCTGTGATGGCTTGCTCCTGCCTCTGCCACTTAATGGCTGTGTCTGCCAAGCTGGAATAGTCAGTATGATTAAAGTAAACATTAACAGACTAGCTTGGTAATTATCTTCTCTCTTCCTCTCTCTCCTTTTCTCTCCCCTCTCCCCACTGCTCCTAAACTACAGCTCTGGAAATTATTTAGGTTATTGCTTGGTGCATTTAAGCAGCCCCAAATTTAGGCTCACTTCTAGTTAACATTCTCCGAGTTCTACTTAGAACTTACAAACCAGCACCCAACTTCCATCGGTGACCATCAGGCAAAAATGAAAGTTTTGTAGCCAACACCCAGACTGATTTTTTTTTTTTTTACTCTTATTCTCTCAACATCAACTTTCTGAACAGGAGTTTAATCCTTTATGTAAGAGATGCACTTCACCATCCATAAGCAGAAATTGAAGGATATGCTGCTAGAGTTGCTAGATAGATCGCTGGTACAGTGGTACCTCGAGATACGAGTTTAATTCGTTCCGGACCTGGGCTCTTAAGTCGAGCAGCTCTTATCTCGAATGACTTTTCCCCATAGGAATTAATGTAAATAATTTTAATTGGTTCCAGCCCTCAAAAAACTCACAAAGTTAGTCTAAATTATGCAGAAAGACATGTTTTTAATGAAGAAATGTACATGTACATATAAATGAATAATGAAGTTTCTTTCACTTAACTTGTAAACTTTCTTAAACTTTTAAATTTACATATGTTCAACTTCTCTGCCACCCAATCCTGTAGGACAGAGGTCCCCAACCCTTTTTGCACCAGGGACCGGCTTTAAGCGATCAAGAGAGGAATGGGTGAATGAATGGACGGAGGGTGGGAAGGAAGGAAGGAAAGAAAGAGGGAAGGGACAGGAACAGAGGAAGGAAGCAAGGAAACTTATGAAAGGGGAGAGTAAGAGAGGAATGAGTGAAGGGAGGGAGGGAGGGAAGAAGGTGGGAAGGAGAAAGAAAAGAAGAAATAGAGGAAGGGAAGGTAAAAGAGAGAAAGAAAAAGAGCAAGAAAGAAAGAAAGAAAGAAAGGGGGAAGGGACAGGAACAGAGGAAGGAAGCAAGGAAACTTATGAAAGGGGAGAGTAAAAGAGGAATGAGTGAAAGGAGGGAGGGAGGGAAGAAGGTGGGAAGGAGAAAGAAAAGAAGAAATAGAGGAAGGGAAGGTAAAAGAGAGAAAGAAAAAGAGCAAGAAAGAAAGCTGCAAGCCCCCCCCCCCCGAGCCCCCCAGGCCGGCTGCAACCTTTTAAAACACGCGCGCCGCTTCGCAGCTGTCTCCTGAAGCCGAACGCGGAAGTTAGCGTTTGGCTTCAGGAGACAGCTCCTTGGCGCTTGTATCTCGAATTTGGGCTTGTAAGTAGAACAAAAATATCTCTCCCCTCCCAGCTCTTATCTCGAGTTGCTCTTAAGTAGAGCAGCTCTTATGTCGGGGTTCCACTGTATAGCTTTATCACTATGCTAGTGGTTTATTTTATTATATTTATACAAGTGGGTGATATAATAACTCAGCAGTTAAGACACTGTGCTTGATAGTTGGAAAACTGATAGTCTGGGCTCGAGACCCAAACACCACATAATGGGGTGAGCTCCATTACAAGGCCCAGCTCCTGCCAACATAGCAGTTTGAAAGAAGGTGGTCCTGGAGATATTCTGGTCCGATGCCATGAAGGGCTTTATAGGTCATAACCAACACTTTGAATTGTGACCGGAAACTGATCGGCAACCAATGCAGACTGTGGAGTGTTGGTGTGACATGGGCATACCTGGGGAAGCCCATGATAGCTCTCACAGCTCCATTCTGCATGATCTGAAGTTTCCGAACACTCTTCAAAGGTAGCCACATGTAAAGAGCATTTGCTTTTTGATACTTGTAACACAGCCCTGGAAATGTTCCTATTCCTTAATATCATAGTCAAAGGGTGTCTGCCTCTATTTAAGCATCTGCATGTTTAGCCCTCTTGTTCCTGCCCTTTGAATCTCAGATTTGCAGCCCAGCTAAAGTTGGTTTGCCATTTTAACATCACATCAAATTGCCCTCCAGCCCATCTGTCTCTTTAAGTTTCCATCCATCTTGTGCCTCCATCCCAACCTGTTTTGCCTCTGTGATGTTTTCTTTAAATGTTCCAGCTTTCACTTCCCAGACAGGCTCAATGCCTTTGACAAGGCTTCTCTGCTCAAACATGTAAAATGTTGGCTTTTAAGTGATTGGTTACATGTAAAATTTCCTCTTAAGAAAGATAAAGTACTCCTGCAAAAGAGTTATTGGTCCCCGCTGCAGGCTTTGGGTTGACTTAGTTTGACTTGACAGGCTTTCACGTCCTTGATGGCAAATCATTGGCAAAGGAGTTAGCAATAAGGAGTCACAACTGACCAAAGACAAATTGCTGATAAAAGGATTAAGTTTGCCTGGCTCTCATAGGCCTCCTTTACCTTGCCTATGCCTGAGGTTGTTCTGACCCTCAAGGGCTTCTCTTGAAAAATCAGAAATGGCTTCTCAAGATAAAGTTAGCTTGGGCTTCAGAAGCCTTATTCAGTATTTCCTGAAGTTGGGAGCAGTGCTTGATTTCAATATAGGCAAAACAACTCCCTCAGAGAAGAAGCAGAATTATTTATGCATGGGATAGAAAAGGTGGATAGAGAAAAAATCTTTTCTCTATCATAAAATACTAGGATGAGGGGGCACTCCCTAAAGCTCATAGGTAAGAAAGTGAGGACAAATCAAGGGATTTCTTCTCTTAGAGGGTCGTTGGTTTATGGAATTCACTTCTAGAAGAGTTCGTGATAGCTGTCAGCCTGGACAGCTTCAAGGCAGGATTAGACAGATTCATGGATGCCAAGTGTATCGATGGCTATTGAAACGGATTTATTTTTATTTATTTTATGTATTTATTTATTTAGTCCAATACATAATACACATTGAAGAGAATAGATATGTAGTAATATAACAAAAGAAATGAATAGAAGAAAAGATATAAAAGTATAGGTGAACATATTTGAAAGGAAGAAAAGATAAATGAGATAAGGAAAGACAATTGGACAGGGGACGGAAGGCACACTGGTGCACTTATGCACGCCCCTTACTGACCTCTAAGGAGCCTGGAGATGTCAATCGTGGATAGTCTAAGGGAAAAATGTTGGGGGTTAGGGTTTGACATTACTGAGTCAGGTAATGAGTTCCATGCTTCGACAACTCGGTTGCTGAAGTCATATTTTTTACAGTCAAGTTTGGAGCGGTTAATATTAAGTTTGAATCTGTTGCGTGCTCTTGTGTTGTTGCGATTGAAGCTGAAGTAGTCATTGACAGGTAGAACGTTGCAGCATATGATCTTGTGGGCAATACTTAGATCATGTTTTAGGCGTCGTAGTTCTAAGCTTTCAAGACCAAGGATTGATAGTCTGCTTTCGTAGGGTATTCTGTTTTGATTGGAGGAGTGAAGGGCTCTTCTGGTGAAGTATCTTTGGACATTTTCAAGGGGGTTGATGTCTGAGATGTGGTATGGGTTCCAGACAGATGAACTGTATTCAAGGATGGGTCTGGCAAAAGTTTTGAAGGCTCTGGTGAGTAGTGTGAGATTGCCAGAGCAGAAGCTACGTAGGATCAGGTTAACAACTCTAGAAGCCTTTTTGGCGATATTGTTGCAGTGGGCTTTGGCACTTAGATCATTTGATATTAGTATTCCAAGGTCTTTTACTGAGTGGGGGTTGTCTGTGAGATTTTGTTTATTCAGTTTATATATGAGGTTCGGATTCTTTTTGCCAATGTGGAGGGTAGAACATTTGCTGGTTGATATTTGAAGTTGCCATGTGCTAGACCAATCTGAGACAAAGTCGAGGTCTTTTTGGAGAGTAGGTGTCCAAGGGCTCCCTCTATGTTGGTGGAGGCAGGCAGGATTCCTTTGGGTACCATTTGTTGGGGGGTCAGGGGAAAGGGAGGGTTCTGCCTTCTCTTTCTGCTCAAGATCCCCATGGACAATTGGTGGGCCACTGTGTGACACAGAATGCTGCACTTGATGGGCTTTGGCCTGATTCAGCATGGCTCTTCTTATGTTCTTATGCTTATAAAAATTGATTCTAAATAGGTTTTAGAGCTGCGGTGTCAAACATGATTTCATTGAGGGCGGCATCGTGGTTGTGTTTTACCTCAGGAGGGCTGGGAGTTCATGGCCAGCTTGATGTCAGTGAAAAGAGGCTCCTAAATAATCAAGAAGAATCAGGTTTTTATAAAATTTGGGAAAGGATTTATATATGGTTGAATAAAAAGAATACTAAATGAATGGAATAGAAAGAAATATATATATGAATTGATTCTCTTATAAAAGTTTTAATATATGATTTTTTAAAAAAAATTATCTCTTTTTTTATATTCTCTGTATTGATCTTACAAATTTTAGTGTTTTCTTTTCTGTATTAGAAAGACTTCTCTTTTGTGCAGGGCAATTGTAGCCCCTGTATATGTTCAATGTTTGTTTGTTTTGTTTGTCTTTTTATGAAAAATTAATAAAAATATTTTTTTAAAAGAAAAGAGGCTCCTGAGCTCCATTTTTGGCTGGGACAGCTTCCTGCAACCCTCTGCAGTAAAAACAGAGACTGTGAGGGCCGTGTGTGGCCCTCTCGAGCTCCAACTGAGCTTGCAGAGACACTACAGGCCAGTCCTTTGCTATTTCCAGGGTGGCCCCACAGGCCAGATCTAAGCACCCCATGAAGTGGATCTGGCCTGTGGGCCTTCAGTTTGATACCCATGTTTCAGAGAGTCGAGGTATCCTATAGATCTATTTTATCTTCCGGGAAGGACAGCATGGAAGGTACTGTAGAAGCAGCTTCATGTGCTATTTGAATCATCGAGGAAGACTTGGCATTGATGGTGATCCTGTCCCTGTCCTTGTGTGTAGTAGACAGAGACAAGTGCAAAATAACATTGGCCATATGCTCAAGTGGGCAGGGATCCAGGATGTACAAAGCTGGCACTGGCATAGTTGTACATCAAACTCAGGGGACGACAAACTGAGCCACTGAATATGTTTATGATTATGGTGTTAATTTAGAGCTATATCTCCCAGGAGCTGAAGGTGGTATACATAGCAATCTGGTCCCTTTTCCAATTTTATTCTATCACAACCTTATGCAATAGAAGGTGGGGTGTTCAGGGAAGGGGAGCACCTCTGGTGTAGGGGCATGTCGTGTGTCAGGCCGAAGCGATCATTTTAAGTAGGATACTTTGGCCTGCCACAAGTAGAATTGTACTGTGGGAATTGGAGAGAGGAAGAATTACTAGCCACCATAAATTCCTTCCAAAGATTCAAGGTCATCTTTTGTTCAGCACCAGCTGGAAATCCAGGGGCAGATGGTGGACATTGAGAGAACCGGAGTGGAACTTATGGGTATGGGGACATGGTCACATGGCCAGCAAGCCACACCCACAAATAAGCTACAGTGTGGTAATAAAAATTATTGCAGCCCTTCACTGGCCACAAACGTGCATTAAGTTAAGATCCTGGACCCAAGATTAAGATAATAACACATCATTTCCAGAGTGCTAGATAAAACAATTCCTACTTTGGACCAGTGTGAGTTGTTCCTGGTTCGGACGGGTTCTTAGAACCAGTAGCAACATCGGGAGGCTCCACACAAGCACGGACACGAACCAGTGTCAAATTAATTCAGAACACACCACTGCTTTGGACCATACTACTGCAGCTTCAACCGCAATAACACAAGAGCACGCAACAGGTTCAAACTTAATATCAACTGCTCCAAACTTGACTGTAAAAAATATGACTTTAGCAGTCGAGTTGTTGAAGCGTGGAACTCATTACCAGACTCCGTGGTGTCAACCCTGAACCCCCAACATTTTTCCCTTAGACTTTCCATGGTTGACCTCTCCACATTCCTGAGAGGTCAGTAAGGGGCGAGCATAAGTGCACTAGTGTGCCTTCCGTCCCCTGTCAAATTGTCTCGCCTATATTTTATATAACTTTCCTCCCGTTCATATATCCTTTCCTCTACTCTTCATTGATGTACAGTGAACCCTCGAGTTTCGCGTCCTCGAGCATCGCGAAAGGGCTATTTCGCGAGTTTTCAACCCGGAAGTAAACTCCACCATCTGCGCATGCGTGCCTTTTTTTCTATGGCCACGCATGCGTAGATGGTGGAGTTCCCCAGCTGGGAAGCTGGGCGGCTTCCCTGGGTCTTCCCCCTCTTGCCCCGGTAAGACCCCAGCGGCAGCGCGAGCAATGGCGTGGGCGGGCGGGCGGCACGCGCGGGGACACCCCAGCTCCGCTCCCCAGCTGGGAAGCGGCCCCAACAACAGCGTGGGTGGGCGGTGCGCGCGTGCTTGGGGAAACCCCAGCTCCGCTCCCCAGCTGGGAAGCGGCCCCAGCAACGCGCGCGCGCTTGGGGAAACCCCAGCTCCGCTCCCCAGCTGGGAAGCGGCCCCAGCAACAGCGTGGGCGGGCGGGCGGTGGCCGCGCGCTTGGGGACACCCCAGCTCCGCTCCCCAGCTGGGAAGTGGCCCCAGCAACGTGCGCATGCTTGGGGAAATCCCAGCTCCGCTCCCCAGCTGGGAAGCGGCCCCAGCAACAGCGTGGGCGGGCGGGCAGTGCGCGCGTGCTTGGGGACACCCCAGCTCCGCTCCCCAGCTGGGAAGCGGCCCCAGCAACGCGCGCACGCTTGGGGAAACCCCAGCTCCGCTCCCCAGCTGGGAAGCGGCCCCAGCAACAGCGTGGGCGGGCGGGCGGTGCGCGCGCGCTTGGGGACACCCCAGCTCCGCTCCCCAGCTGGGAAGCGGCCCCAGCAACAGCGTGGGCGGGCGGGCGGCACGCGCGCGGGGAAACCCCAGGCGCGAGCAACGGGGTGGGCGGGCGAAGGGCGGGCGGCGGTGGAAGTAAAAACACCATCTGCACATGCGCAGATGGTGTTTTTACTTCCGCACCGCTACTTCGCGAAAAATCGATCACCGCTTGGGGTCCTGGAACGGAACCCTCGCGATGATCGAGGGACCACTGTATTCTATTCTCATATCTCTTCTTCTATCCCTTCCCTGATATTTACTACTACATGTTTTTATTCTCTTTAACTTTCAATGTGTATTGGACAAAATAAATAAATAAATAAACAAACAAACAAACAAACAAACAAATAAATAAATAAATAAATAAAATAAACTCTGGAGATAAATGGACAACCAACTCTCTTTGCATTCATAAGGCCTCAACAAAAGGGCTACCTTGGAAAAGTGTTCGGAAACTTCAGATCGTGCAGAATGCAGCTGCGAGAGCAGTCATGGGCTTCCCTAAATATGCCCATGTTACACCAACACTCCGCAGTCTGCATTGGTTGCTGATCAATTTCTGGTCACAATTCAAAGTGTTGATTATGACCTATAAAGCCCTTCATGGCATCGGACCAGAATATCTCCGGGACCGCCTTCTGCCGCACGAATCCCAGCGACCGGTTAGGTTCCACAGAGTTGGCCTTCTCCGGGTCCCGTCGACTAAACAATGTCATTTGGCGGGACCCAGGAGAAGAGCCTTCTCTGTAGCGGCCCCGACCCTCTGGAACCAGCTCCCCCCAGATTTCAGAGTTGCCCCCACCCTCCTTGCCTTTCGCAAGCTCCTTAAAACCCACCTCTGTCGTCAGGCATGGGGGAATTGAAATTTCCCTTCCCCCTAGGCTTATAGAATTTATACATGGTATGCTTGTATGTATGATTGGTTCTTTAAATTGGGGGGTTTTTTGGATTATTTTTAATATTAGATTTGTCCACATTGTCTTTTTTATTGTTATTAGCCGCCCTGAGTCTTCGGAGAGGGGCGGCATACAAATCTAATAAATACAAATACAAATACAGTAGTCCCTCGCTATATCGTGCTTCACCTACTGCGGCTTCACTTCATTGCGGGTTTTCAAGAAATATTAATGAGAAAAATCATTCACGGATCTTCGTTGGTTCGCGGGTTTCTGAGGAACTCGATCGGCAGGTTTTTCAAAAAAAAAATAATCTAAAATTGTAAATACTGTATTTAAATACTGTATCTAAAATAAATACTGTGTGGGAAGGGTTTATAAACACTTAAAACAATGAAAACTTACCAAACAATTACAATATAAATACTTAAATAAGTACTATCAGTCGATAAATTCCCCATCACGGATTTCACCTATCGCGGCCGGGTCTGGAACGTAACACCAGCGGTAGGTGAGGGCTTACTGTACAAACAAACTTATTTACAGCATACCAGTAAAAAAGTTACCTCAGCACAAAGATGCATTGATAGATAAGAGTGTTACTCCTGCTAGGTAAAGAGAAAGCAGCAGCCCCTAATAGGATTAAAAACACACACACACCCATTCTTCTCAATGTAGAACTGAATTTTATCACTATCAAGGGGATAGTGAAAGATTTAGATCAAACATTATGTGGACTTTAGAAATTCCTTTTCTTTTCTTCTGGGCTTTGCCCATCCTCAGAATATCATGGCAGTTTTCATCTTCTCAAAGTTACAGGAGAGCAAAGCAGAGCTCACTGGACTCTGGGTCATGCTCGCAATTTTTCTCTCAGAAGAAAAAAAAATCAATACAAAATAATTAGTTTAACAGAAAAATAATAGGTAGGGAGTCTTTTGGAAAGAAAGAAAGAAAAACCACTAGCAATTTAGAAACAGCTGTGACTTCTATAGCTGATTCATTTTAATTTCCTACGATAAGCTTTTTTTATAGCCACTCTCTCCCAATTATCTCACCCTCCCAATTCCAGCAGCACTTACTAATGGCATAAGAGCTGAGCTGCAAAGGTATTTACTCCATTGGCTTTTAGTAAAATCGAGAGGAGCGAGCTTTGCCTGCAGAAAAAAAAGACTTGCAGGTTATCCATTCTCTTAACATTTTCTTGTCCCCCTTTTTCTTTGGAAATGGAAAAGAAAAACCCAACGTGGTGCTAACATTAACGGAAAAGGACAGGTTTTAGATCTCAAAGGGTGTTTTTTTTCCTCTAAAGTACATTATTGCATACATTTAAAACTGGCTTCAAACTTTAGCTATAGAAATCAACAGAAACCAAATGCATAGTGGTACCTGTAATAGTACCACTCAATACTAATAGTAAGTATGAGAGGAATCTATGAGTCCTAATGGACAACCATTTAATTTTTTAAAAAATTTACTTACTTACTTACTTACTTACTTATTTACTTACTTACTTACTTACTTACTTACTTACTTACTTACTTACTTATTGGATTTGTATGCCGCCCCTCTCCGTGGACTCGGGGCGGCTAACAACAGTGATAAAAAACAGCATGTAACAATCCAATACTAAAACAACTAAAAACCCTTATTATAAAACCAAACATACATACAAACATACCATGCATAAATTGTAGAAGCCTAGAGGGAAAGAATATCTCAGTTCTCCCATGCCTGATGGCAGAGGTGGGTTTTAAGAAGCTTACGAAAGGCAGGGAGGGTGGGGGCTATTCTAATCTCTGAGGGGACTTGGCTCCAGAGGGTCAGGGCCGCCACAGAGAAGGCTCTTCCCCTGGGTCCCGCCAAACGACATTGTTCAGTTGACGGAACTCGGAGAACGCCCACTCTGTGGGACATAACTGGTCGCTGGGATTCGTGTGGCAGAAGGCGGTCCTGGAGATAATCTGGTCCGGTGTCATGAAGGGTTACCAGTGCTGCAGCCGCTAAAAAGCCCCCTCCAACACAGTCCTATATTGCATTAACAAAGGGATAGAATCAAGGAGCTTCCCAGGTGGAAATGTGCCTCATGCAGTAGGAGGTTCTAAAACCCGTTGCTACAATTCCTCACGCATGTGCAGAAGCATCCTGGATTGGTGGGTAGAGCCTCCCGCCACCAGGGCTACCGATTCACAGAATCAGGCCAAACTGGGAGCAACCCCCTGCTGGCCTCATGGCTTAAGGCATGAACCTTTTTAAACTCAGGTGCCAAAAGCACGCAAGAGTGCGCTATTGCACATGCACATGTGCCAACACCCATAATTCAATGCCCTCCCATGTGCCCAGGGGTGGGCAGCAAGCAGAACAGGGTGGAACACAGTTCCACCAGCGGAAATGAAGTTGCATGCCCAACTCCAGTTGACTGGCAGCACTCACTTCCGGGATTACCGGTCTCGGGTGGGTACTCCTTTTTTTCATTGCTGCTGCTGCATCTACGCTCCTGGCTTTGTGATCTCATTCACAAGCAACTGTATTTTTTTTGCAGACGATGTAAAATGCTTCAACACCACTGATAACACAACTACTCTAGAAAAAGACCTAGACTCGGTTTCTGACTGGTCCAACACATGGCAACTCCAAATCTCAACCAACAAATACTCTTTCCCACACATCAGCAAAAAGAATCAGAACTTCAAATACAAACTGAATAAACAAATTATCACAGATAATCCCCACTTGGTCAAGGATGTCGGAATACTAATAACTAAAGACCTAAGTGCCAAAGCCCACTGCAACAACATTGCCAAGAAGGCCTCAAGAGTTGTTAATCTAATCCTACGTAGCTTCTGCTCTGGAAATCTCACACTACTTACCAGAGCTTACAAAACTTTCACCAGACCCATCAAAGAATACAGCTCATCTGTTTGGAACCCATACCATATTTCTGACATTAACACCTTCGAAAATGTCCTAAGATACTTCACCAGAAGAGCCCTTCACTCCTCTACCCGAAACAGAATACCCTACAAAACTAGACTTACAATCCTGGGTCTTGAAAGCTTAGAACTACGATGCCTTAAACATGATCTAAGTATTGCCTATAAGATCATATCCTACAATGTCCTGCCTGTCAAAGACTACTTCAGCTTCAACCACAACAACACAAGAGCACACAACAGATTCAAGCTTAATATTAACTGCTCCAAACTTGAGTGTAAAACATATGACTTTAGTAATTGGGTTGTCAAAGCGTGGAACACATTACCGGACTCTGTAGTATCATCCCCTAACCCCCAACATTTTACCCTTAGACTATCCACGGTTGACCTCTCCAGATTCCTAAGAGGTCAGTAAGGGGCGAGCATAAGTGCACTAGAGTGCCTTCTGTCCCCTGTCCTATAGTCACTCCTATATCTCATATTTATTCAAATTTCTAGGTTCTATCATATCTCAAGACCTAAAATGGTCACCTAACATCAAAAACATCATCAAAAAAGCACAACAAAGAATGTTCTTTCTGCGCCAGCTCAGGAAGCTAACTGCCCAAGGAGCTGCTGATACAGTTCTACAGAGGAATCATTGAGTCTGTCATCTGCACCTCTATAACTGTCTGGTTTGGTGCTGCAACCCAACAGGACCGACACAGACTTCAGAGGATAATCAGAACTGCAGAAAAAACAATTGCTGCCAACCTGCCTTCCATTGAGGACCTGTATACTGCACGAGTCAAAAAGAGGGCGGGGAAAATATTTACTGACCCCTCACATCCTGGACACAAATTGTTTCAACTCCTACCCTCAAAACGTTGCTACAGATCACTGCACACCAAGACAACTAGACACAAGAACAGTTTTTACCCTGAACGCCATCATTCTACTAAACAAATAATTCCCTCAACACTGTCAGACTTTCTACTAAATCTGCACTTCTATTCTACTAGTTTTTCTCATCATTCCTTTCACCCATTTCCTCCCATGTTGACTGTATGACTGTAACTTGTTGCTTATATCCTAAGATTTTTATTAATATTGCTTCTTCATTGCTTATTTGACCCCTATGACAATCATTAAGTGTTGTACCACATGATTCTTGACAAATGTATATTTTATTTTATGTACGCTGAGAGCATATGCACCAAGACAAATTCCTTGTGTGTCCAATCACACTTGGCCAATAAAAATTCTATTCTATTCTATTCTATTCTCTAGTATATTCTCTATAACCTTCATTGTGTATTATTGTGTATTGGACAAAATAAATAAATAAATAAATAAATAATAAATAAAATAAAGCAGTCTGGGCTGTGGTCTTTTTTCCCTTGCAAAGCCCTCACTCTGCCCATAGCTGAGATGAAAAGGAATCGTGTGGCAATAATAACCTTGTAACTCTCCCTAGGCTTTCTGATATTTTTAAATCCACCCCCCCTTCCCATCCTGCTCATCCTCCTCAGAAAGCAGCAGGGAGTCCAGCACTGGCAGGAGTTGCAGGGGGCCCTTTTCCTCCCCCCTCTTTTCTCAACAGCCTGAGGCAGGGAGCGACCCAGGAAGGAGAGCAGGGGAAACGTGAAGCAAATTGTCACCCCAGCGAGCGACACTGGTGAGGTTGTAAATTGAGGACTTAACAGTTCACTTGAACGATGATGATCGTTCAAGCCACTCCCACCTTGTCACATGGCTGGCAAGCCACTCCTACCCAATTGCATGGCCATCAAGCCTCACCCACAAAATAAGCCACACCCACAGTATGGCAGTAAAAATTTTGGCAACCCATTACTGCATGTGCCCCACCCCCTTGCACTGCCTTGTCCCCGCTTATGTGTGAGAAGACTTCCAATAGGCCTGGTAGGCCCGTTTCTTTGCCCTCCCCAGACTGCAGAGGCTTCCCTGGAGCCTGCAGAAGGTGAAAACGGCCTCCCTCACCCTCCAGAGGCCCTCTGAAGGCCAAAAGCACCTTCTAAACAACCCGAAAATCAGGTGGCCGGCATGCACATGTATACGGCAACAGCATGCATGCCAGCAGATATGGCTCCATATACACTGCCTAGAGTCCTTCAGGAGTTGGGGGGGGGGCAAATAAATTAAATTAATAAATTAAAATAAATTAATAAAATGTGACACCTGCGGCACGCCATCATGGGCTTAGGGTCTTTTATGTTGATGGCTGTACCTCCCAGATAATATTGAGAAGAAACTGGGAATTCTACACTTGTGGAGAAATTCTCGTGGATTTCATTCTGGAACCTCTGAAGAATCTTGGTCTCTTGTGGAATATGTGGATAGAAAATTCCAGAAGAACACAAAATCTATTCTAGCACTCTTTTCACAAATACATTATAGGGCAGTGATTTTCAACCTTTTTTGATTCCCGGCACATTTTTTACATTTACAAAATCCTGGGGCACATCATCAACCAAAACCATTTTCTCGTTTCTCTTTTTTTCTCCCCTTTTTGCTCTAATTTCTCTCTCTTCCTCTCCCTTCCTCTCCTTCTCTCTCTCTCTCTCTCTCTTGCATTCTCACTCTCTCTCTTTCTTTCTCTCTCTTTCTCTCTCTCTCTTTCTCTCTCTCTTTTTTTCTCTCTCACTCTCTTTCTCTCTCTCTCTCTTTCTTTCTTTCTTTCTTTCTCTCTCTCTCTTTCTCTCTCTCTTGCTGTCTTTCTCTTTCTCTCTCTCTTGCTTTCTTTCTCTCTCTTTCTCTCTCTCTCTTGCTTTCTTTATCTTTCTCTCTCTCTTGCTTTCTTTCCCACCTGGCCCCAAAGCTCACCTGCCGCCACCGCCAGGGAAGCTCCAGCTGGGCGGGGCACTGCAGCTGCCAGAAAAACGTGGAAGACGCGAAGAAGGAAGCTCAGCTTCCGGTCTCACAACTTTTTGCTCTTCCCGCCCTCAGCAAAAAGTTGAACTTCCTTCTTCGGGGCACACCGAACCACACACAACCAGCACATTGGTTGAAAAACACTGTTTTAGGGAATTAATCCTTTTCTTACAGCCATTTGTCTTCTTAGGCCAGGGATACAATATCATCTGTTAGCTGGCGTAAAACAAGTTGGATCACATTTCCCCCCTTATTTTATATTCCTTACACATTTTATTTATTTATTTATTTATTTATTTATTTATTTATTTATTTATTTATTTATTTATTTATTTATTTATTTATTTATTTATTTATTTATTTATTTATTTATTTATTTTCTATTTACTGAAAGGGGTAATAGTAAAATTCCTCCTTTACAAAGCTGCAATATTTTTCTTTACCAGTAGAGGATGCTATGACACTGACACCAATTTTCAGCCTGAATTAGAAAAAGGAAACGAGAAAAACCAATCCTTTTCTCTTTCCATTCCTACCCAACCCTCCAGTGCCAAGATGATGACTTGGCATCCCTTCTAGTCCTTTATCAGACAAGCCCCAAGTTCTTTTTTTTACAGTTTAGCTGTGGTGTGGCCTACCCGAAGCACAATAATTCCTCTTAGTGTATGATTCTGGTTTTTATACCTTGTTTTTATACTGTATTTTTTGTTTTGCATGTTGTAGGCCGCCCAGAGTCCAGAAGGAATTGGGAGGCCTATAAGTGTAATAAATAAATAATAAACAAATAAATATCTGGGGTAGAAGAATCGATATTACAGGTGGCCCTCAATTTATGACCATGATATAATATGGTAGTAAGTCATGGTGCTCATAAGGTGAGGCACCGAATATCCATAATTTTGGAGATGAACCACGCTGAATTTTATTTGCGATTCCAGAATATTCCAGAAGAGAAGGGGGAGAACTTACAAGAAATTATAGTTCTTGTTTCTTCTCCTCCGTTATAAGTTGAGGCACAACCAGACTTGATTTCTTGGCAATTTTGAGGCAGTCAATTGCATGAACACTGAGGTCATTAAGGGAGGGGGGAATTATTCAAATGTCACTATTTTGTTTGCCCTAAACCAGATGTTAATGCTGGAAATCAGCAAAAAAATGTAAAGGAAAAGAAAAAAGAAAAAAAGGTCACGTGACCATGGGTCATCGCAAATGGCCATAAAATGGCCGTCATTTATCAAAAGCCCAAAATGTGGTTATGTAACCCCAGGAGAATGGAAGGCCGGCCTTCATAAGTTTGAAATTGAGTGGTAAGGAAGAAATGTTTGCTGCCATCAAATAGATTTTGGAAACCCAGATCGAGTAGCCATAGATTCCCTTGTATAATAACTGCAAAAAGGTAAAGTTATCCTTTTCAGTCATGTCTAACATTAGGGCACAGTGTTCATTTCAGGGAGCTAGCATTGTCCAAAGACAATTTCCATGGTCATGTAGCCAGCACAGTGATGGGCTACCAAAATTTTTACTACCACACTGTGGGCGTGGCTTATGCATTTTGTTTCAACATCTTTCAGTGCAAATTGGGTGGTATGGGGTGGAGCTCCATTTTCGCTACCCCACTGCATTCCCCCCCATCCGGGCAATAGTCCACCCCTCTTTACTGACCTCTTGGGAATCAGGTGAGGTCAACAGTGGACAGTCTAAGGGTAAAGTTTTGGGAGTTTGGTGACAAAACCACAGAGTCAGGTAGTGAGTTCCAGGCATTAACCACCCTGTTGCTAAAGTCGTATTTTCTACAGTCTTGTGTATTGTTGTAGTTGAATCTGAAGTAGTCATTGACAGGAAGGACATTGTAGCAGATAATTTTATGAGCTATGCTTAGGTCGTGCTGAAGGCAACATAGTTCTAATCTTCCTAAGCCCAGGATTTCAAGTCTGGTTGCGTAAGATATTCTGTTGTGTGTAGAGGAGTGGAGGACTCTTCTAGTAAAATATCTCAGGAAACTTTCTAATGTATTTACCGGTATGTCCGATATGCAGCATTGGTTCCAGACAGATGACCTGTATTCAAGAATTGGTCTGGTGAAAGTTTTGTATGCTCTGATATTACCAGAGAAGAAGCTACGTAAGATTAGGTTAACAACTCTTGGAACCTTTTTGACAATGTTGTTGCAGTGGGCTTTGGAACTTAGGTCATTTGATATGAGTATTCCAAGGTCTTTGATGGAGTGAGAGTCATCTGCAAGGTCTTGTTTATTCAGCTTGTATATGATGTTCTGTTCCTTTTTGCCAACGTGCAAGACAGATCATTTGTTGGTTGAGATTTGGAGTTGCCAGATGTTTGAGCCTTCTGAGACAGAGTCAAAGTCTTTTTGGAGCGTAGCCGTGTTGTCGCTGATGTTGAAGAGTTTTACATCATTGGTGAAGGGAATGCAGTCGCTTGTAATGTGATCACAAAGATCATTTATATAGAGTATAAAGTGTTGGTCCTAGTACACTGCCTTGGGGTACACCACCGTTAACAGGAACATGATTAGGGTGCTCCTATCTAATCTAAGGATTTTCCTTCTCTTCAAAACAAACTATCTGCAGAAGAGGAAGCTGTATGAATAAGTACTTATGAATATATATGTGTGTGTCTAGTAACAGTGATGCATAGTTGAGAGAATAGAAGAAATGAAATTTTAACAAGGTCTTTGTAAAGCAATATCCCTGGATAGGAAACATAACTACACAAACATGTAAATTATGATTGGAAATTTTCTAGATAATCCACAGGCACTGGAATGGAATGATGCTAACATATTAGGATAGTAAGTTCTAAAACTACCCAGTTGTGTTTTGTTGTTGCTGTTTGTACAGAAGATGAGAAAATAAAAATTATAATGTGAAACATTCCTAAAATCCAACTAGAAGCTAAATTATAATAGAACAGAACAGAATAGAACAGAATAGAATAGAAAACAGAGTTGGAAGGGACCTTGGAGGTCTTCTATTCAAACTTCCTGCTTAGGCAGGAAACTCCACACCACTTCAGACAAAATGTTATCCAACATCTTTTTAAAAACTTCCAGTGTTGGAGTATTCACAATTTCTGGACTGATTAATTTCTTCCACTGATTAATTGTTCTAACTGTCAGGAAATTTCTCAATAGAATGGAACAGAACAGAACGGAATGGAATACAGTGATACCTTGTCTTACAAACTTAATTGGTTCCAGGATGAAGTTGTTAAGGTGAAAAGTTTGTAAGACGAAACAATGTTTCCCATAGGAATCAATGGAAAAGTGATTAATGCGTACAAGCCCAAAATTCAACCCTTTTCCCAGTCGAAGCGCCCATTTTTGCGCTGCTGGGATTCCCCTGAGGTTCCCCTCCATGGGAAACCCCACCTCCAGACTTCTGTGTTTTTGCAATGCGCTTCGCTGGCAACGGAAGTCCGGAGGTGGGGTTTCCCATGGAGGGGAGCCTCAGGGGAATCCCAGCAGCGCAAAAATGGGTGCTTCGCTGGCAACGGATGTCCGGAGGCGGGGCATCCCAGCGGCGGCGGTGGGTTTGTAAGGTGAAAATAGTTTGTAAGAAGAAGCAAAAGAAATCTTAAACCCCGGGTTTGTATCTAGAAAAGCTTGTATGACGAGCCGTTTTTAAGACGAGGTATCACTATACTTTATTGTCACTTTGAATGTATACTAATCGGCATATTTATTTATTTTATTTATTTATTAGATTTGTATGCTTCCCCTCTCCGAAAACTATTGTTAAAATAAATGATAGTTTAATTTAATAAAATTATTAAAATGAAATCATGTTGCATACAGCTTTCAAATTTACAAATACAAGATAAACAAATAAGTACAAAATTACGCATGTACCCACATATATTATATTATATGGAGAAACAATACATGTATGTGCGTTGTTTCGGATGTATATATGTACTGTACAGGGAAACAGAAACAAACCTTGCGAGTTTACCAGTGCATTTAATAGTGAGTGCCATACCATGTGGACTAATCAAGCAGGCAGCAAGAAAGTAGGGGAAGTCAGCAAGAAAGTAGGGGAAGTCAGGCACAACACAGATTTATTTATTTATTACTTAGATTTGTATGCCGCCCCTCTCCGAAGACTGATTATGTAAACACATCAAAATGAGCCAGCAGTGTGCAGCAGCCACCAAAAAAGCCAACACAGTTCTAGGCTGCATTGACAGAGGGATAGAATTAAGAGCATGTGAAGTGTAAATACCACTTTATAAGACCTTGGTAAGACCACACTTGAAAGACTGCATTCAATTTGGGTCACCACGATGCAAAAACGATATTGAGATTCTAGAAAGTGTACAGAGAAGAACAACAAAAATGATTAGGGGACTGGAGGCTAAACTCTAGGGAGAACGGTTGCAGGAACTAGGTATGCATAGTTTAATGAAAAGAAGGATTAGGGGAGACATGATAGCAGTGTTCCAATATCTCAGTGGTTGCCACAAAGAAGAGGGAGTTAAACTATTATCCAAAGCACCTGAGGGTAGAAAAAGAATCAATGGCTGGAAAGTAATCAACCTAGAACTAAGGATAAATTTCCTGACAGTTAGAACAATTAATCAGTGGAACAGCTTGCCTCCATAAATTGTGAATGTTCCAACACTGGAAGTTTTTAAGAAGATGTTGGATAACCATTGTTTGAAATTGTGCAGGGTTTTCTGCCTAAGCAGGGGGTTGGACTAGAAGACCTCCAAGGTCCCTTTCAGCTCTATTAATTTATTCTATTCTATTCAGACCGATGGCATAGGGAAAAAAACTATTAGAGAATCTGGAAGTCCTGCTAGAAATACTTCAAAAACATTATGGAGATGGTAAAACTAATGAAATAAGTAAGATTCCACAGGATAGATACACCCCAGAATTGTGAAATAAGATAAGAATCCATACATACTTGGAAAAAGTTTTATTTAATTTCACCACATGTTTATAAATATGTTCATTCCCACAGAAGTAGATTATAAGTATGACCTTGTGGGGTTTTTTTTAGCTAATCTCTATATAACACTTTGAAGCACACTAATTAATTTCTATTGGATTTGTGTTTAAAGAAAAAAAATAAGATAAATAAATGTATTCAGAGAAAAATTAATAATAAGAACTAAAACTTAGGGCCATTTTAAGAAACCTGTACAGACCTCAGTCTAATCTACATACAACTATTAGAAAACAATATGTTGTTAGTTTATAGGAATAATCTGATTAAACATGCATCTTATTTGATATGCAATACTTAATTGGTCAGGTAGGTATGATTATTTTTCATTCAGTGCCATAGAATATATAAGAGAATAAGATATGGGCATATACCAGGGCTTTGACTCTATTTTTTTCAGATGTATTTTTGAGAGATTTTATATAGGTCAAAGGGGGAAAATCTAATCCCATCTTCTGGCATCGCTCTCATTATTTATTTTATTCATTATGAATTTATTTCTTCTTCTTCCAGGACTGTTTTGAAGGATAAATATTATAGGCAATATATCAGAAGAACTCAAAAAGAGTTCAGGCATAGCTACTGACTTTAAAAAAAAAGAATACTTTTTTGCAGAGAAGAAAACCAGAAAGGATTGGGACATTAAATAACTAGAGTACCATCAGTGGTGGGTTTTTTTTAATTGCATTACCAGGTTTGAGAGCAGTGATGAAAGGAATCAGTATACAGTGATCCCCCGGTTATTGCGTCCCCGACCATTGCGAACAGGGTAATTTGCGATTTTTGAACCCGGAAGTCAAAACACCATCTGCGCATGCGTGCCCTTTTTTCTATGGGCACGCATGCGTAGATGGCGCCTGGCAGATCAGCTGCTGGGCGGCTTCCCTGGGTCTTCCCCCTCTTGCTGGCGGGAGGGCGAAGCCCCCCCCAGCACCCGCTCGCCCGCCCTTCGCCCTTCGCCCGGGAAGTTCGCCAGGAGTCAGCGGAGAACGGCGCGCCTGTTTTAAAACGATCGGAGCTTTCCAATGAGTCCCGAAGACAAACGCGGAAGTTTGACGTTTGTCTTCGGGACTCATTGGAAAGCTCCAATCGTTTTAAAGCAGGCGCGCCGTTCTCCGCTGACTCCTGGCAAACTTCCCCGCTTTAGGAGTCAGCGGAGAACGGCACGCCTGCTTTAAAACGATCGGAGCTTTCCAATGAGTCCCGAAGACAAACGTCAAACTTCCGCGTTTGTCTTCGGGACTCATTGGAAAGCCGCGCGGGTGTTTTAAAACATCCCCGCCGACATGGGGGGCTCGCTAGCACCCCCCTGAACCCCCAACCCGGGTTTGGGGGGGTGCTAGCAAGCCCCCCATGTCTGGCTCTAGTCCAACTCCCTGCTCAAGCAGGAGAACCTGTACCAGTGATGGCGAACCGATGGCACGGGTGACACAGGTGGCATGCAGAACCATATCTGCTGGCATGTGAGCCATTGCCTTAATTTAGCTCCAACATATGTGTGCCGGCCAACTGATTTTTAGCTTGCATAGAGGCTCTGGGAGGGTGTTTTTAGCTGCCAGAGAACCTCCAGGGGAATGAGGAAGGTTGTTTATATCCTCTCCCGGCTCCAGGGAAGCCTTTGGAGCCTGGTGAGGGCAAAACACAAGCCCACCAGAAGTTGTGAAACAGGCCATTTCCAGCCTCCAGGGGGTGGGAGCTGTTTTTGCCCTTCCCAGGCATTGAATTATGGGTGTGGGCACTCACACATGTGTGATAGCACATGCTTCTTTTGGCACCCCAGAAAAAAAGGTTTGCCATCACTAACCTATACCATTTCAGACAAAAAACCTATCCCATTTCAGGCAAGCTAACAGCACAAAACAGCCTAATAAAGGAAGTACCAAAAACACTCCCATCAGCACTGACAGGGCAAGCCACTAATAAATAAACAGAGAGCATTCCCTTCTAGCACTCATGATGTTTCCCGATTGTGTAATGAAACATCTGCAAGAAAACAACCAAGCTCAGAGAGCATCAAAGATTTCCATACAGTGGGTTCATGCCATAACTAAACAAGAAGAAAAGCTACAGTCAAGGAGGTGGGCATAGCCTCCTCATCCTCCTTGACAGTAGCCCAACTCAGAGTATTGGAGTGCCTTCATTCTTCCGGAATATTGCTCCTTTCAGCATCTCAGCTCATAACGCCATTTAATAAGGAAGAAACAAGGATGGACACCTCCACTGCATCTTCTCGTTTCTTGGATACTGTGGTCTTGAATTGGAGGAGACTTTTCACTGGGTAGAATGGTGCACAGGAGTTGAATACAGGGGACAGGACCTTTCTAGTCCACTTAATGAGGGGATATATTTAGTGCTATCAGATATGGGCTTCAATAGTTGGGACCCAGTAGATAGCAACAGACAAACCTTCTGATTTTCAGATTCTTTTACAGTCCTGATTTGGAAGCCCTAATTTTTGCTTCCAGGTTCATTTTGGAAAATTTCCTCCAGCATCCTTGATGTATGGCTTAAAGGCTATATTTCAGCGAGCCGTACCTGCTATTTGAGAGAACCCTTTGTAGAAATAACTTACGGATCATTCTGTAGGCATATCTTTTAAATTCTCTTTAGAAATAGTTCAATAGTTACACCATTGATGGTTGGAACAAAACCATTGGTTGATGAAAGTGAATATTCATTCACTAGTAACTGGAAAGTCATTTTTAAGAAATTCTTTGGAGATTAAAGAGGCAGAATTTGCCTGCCTGGTTTTTTTTTTATCCTTCTCGTTTCCATTTCTAAAGAAGGTTGGCTTAAGAAGAGCCTGTGTGAAGTCAAATTTTTTTTCAATCAGGCTCTTTTATAGAGTGCTTGGGAATCAACGTAGGTCTCTTTCCTTTGCCGGTTCTGCTTGACTAAAATGGAAACCCAAAAGCTGCTAACTCTTATGCTTAGGCACTTCCAAAATTGAAAATGATTCCTAATAGGTATTCCTGTGCCGCCAAAATGATTTAGCATAATGCGCTGAATGAGATTGCTAAGTCAAAATATATTTTCCTAAGTGATTTTCTTGCTGTGTCTCTGAATGTCAGAGGGAAAGAAGAGGACATCGCCTGCTGAATATCATTGTCGGTTTAAAAGTTTTACACTGAATAATTCATCCTTAGGAAAGGATGAGCTTTTCTTCATTGCATAAGTCAGGAAGGCTCAGCAATACTAATCGTGTTACACTAAAGATTTGCAATGGCCCCTCTTTGATGCCACTTTGGCTGCTAAAGCACTGCAATCCATCATTCAGTTGTTTTCCACCATCTGCATTGATAATCAGCAGACCAGTGTTGATCTCATGGGTGGATTCACCACTAATTCTTTCCATTACTAGACCAAGATATGTAATGCATGAGGTTGCAGTAGGATTAACCCAAGTTTTGTTGGCTAAGGTTGCTATGCTCTCTTATTCCATTGCACTGGCTGTTGACCTTGGTGCTCAACCTATAAGAACATAAGAAGAGCCATGCTGAATCGGGCCAAAGCCCATTGAGTCCAGCATTCTGTGTCACACAGTGGCCCCGCCAATTGTCCTTGGGGATCTTGAGCAGAAAGAGAGGACAAGACCCTCCCTTTCCCTTGACCCCCAACAAATGGTATTCAAGGGAATCCTGCCTGCCTCAACCAATATAGAGGAGGCACTTGGACATCCGTTTCAATAACCACCGATACACTTGGCATCCATGAATCTGTCTAATCCTGCCTTGAAGCTATCCAAGCTGACAGCTGTCACAACCTCTTCTGGAAGTGAATTCCATAAACCAACAACCCTTTATGTGAAGAAATATTTCCCTTTATTTGTCCTTGCTTTCTTACCTATGAGCTTTAGGGAGTGCCCCCTTGTCCTATTATTGTGTGATACAGAAAATATTTTTTCTCTATCCATCTTTTCTAACCCATGGATGATTTTATAGACTTTGATCAAGTTACCTTTTAAATGCCGTCTTTCAAGGTTGAAGAGACCAAGGCAACCTGGTTTCGTAAGGGAGGTGCTCCATTTCTTTGATCATTCTTGTTGCCCTTTTATTGCACCTTTTTCAGTTCCATTATATCCTTCTTGAGGTGCGGTGACCAGATTACCCAACTAGTAACATCATTAGTTTTAGAAGGGAGTGAGGTTTCATCTCTTTTAATATGCAGGCAACTTGCCCTGTAAGTGTTCGTGGAGGTAGTCTTGATTAAATGGTATAGGGTCTCCTGCTTGGATGGTTGAATGGGTTGGACTAGATGACCTATAAGGTCCCTTCCAACTTTGGTTCTGTTCTATTCTATTCTATCCTATCCTATCCTGTGCTATGGTACTCTACTCTACTCTACTCTACGATTGGGATATTGTTCAGGGCATGCGATTGATGGATTGGTTTTATTGTAAGCAATACCCCAATCAAGAAACTGCCAGTTCAGGCAAACAATTAAATAATAATCAACAGTCTGATCTAGGAAGCACCAAGAACAACTCCCACCGACATTGGTAGGGCAAGCCATTTGTATGTCCACAGAATGCAAACTCCACTCCCTTCTAACATTGGTGATGTTACTTAGCGGGGTAATAAAAACAACCAAGCTGAGAGAGCACCAAGGATCCCACAACGCAACCTGAGCTACAAATATTATCTTCTATTGGTGACTGTTAGTTAGATATTAGTTCAACATAGGAGATGAAGAATGTCCCCCGTTTTATGATACAAGTCTGTTAGTGGGTCAAAACAATCTAAATGGCATGGAGTATATAACTCTATCCTCCTCCTGTGGGTGTATGCTAATGGAAGAACCATAAAATATTGTTACTATAACTCCCAATATCTGCCACCTGAAATGCCTAATAGCTGTGATACTCTGCAGATAGTGCTCGCATTATGGATATAACTGTCGTCAACACTCATTACATCACAGTAAAAAAATGTTATAAGTTCAGGAAATGTGACCACAAAGTGTTTCATAGAGCATTCATTAAAAAAAACCCCTCCAATATTTGGCCATTACAGAACATGCAACAAATTTGATAAGATTGCCACTAAAAGTTACAATTCTTGAACCAGGCGAATCAGCCCCAAACTATGAAGCAGTCCTGGAATGACAGTTGCTAAGATAAAGTGTGTAATATTTATCTCAATTCTGTTACATTATCTGACAAAATTGGATTAATGCCTTTGTGAACCCATTATTTCAAACTCTCTCTCTCTCTCTTTGAAGATTATAGGCAGTGGCAAATTGGCATAGTTCCAGGTTAGTGGAGGTGGGTTGTTTGTGTGCATGTGTTAAATCTAAATAACCAGGTTGAAAAAAAAAAGGTTCAGCTTTTCAGCTCAGTCTTACCTCATCGTAGATGTTGTCATTTCTCTCAAAATCACCTGGTTTCCTTGGAAGTACATGGACATGAACATGCTAAAAAAAAAAATGAAATCAAATTCAAGATTAGCCAGAAGCGTTTAAGTACATCAGATTTTTTTATGCTCTCAAATTATTTCGTGTGATATTATTATTTTTAATCAGGCCCCCCTAAACTTGGCTACTTTAAGACTTGTGGATTTAACGCATAGCTGGCTGGAGAATTATGAGAGTTGAAGTCCATAGGTCTTAAAAGTTTATTTATTCAGCTTCTATGCTACCCAATCCCGAAGGACTCAGGATGGCTTACAAAATAATATGATAAAATACAAAAAATTACAAGCAATAAAAGAAGTTGAATATAATCTCTAAAATTAAAACTAGGTCTTCAAAGTTGCCATGTTTGAAGATCTCTGTTTTTAAAGATCCCTTTTGTAAAGCTTATCTTTATTTGCCATCTTAATCTAAGGAAGGAGCTTTGTGGGAGCCCAAAAGGCAGTTCATACATGTTTAATAATAGAAATAAGAAAGAGAACAACTTCCCAACAACTTTAACTATTATTAGTAAAATCATGGAATGTGATGAACTATCCAAAATGACAATGGAAATACAAAATAAGAATGAATCCGAGTTCTACAAGGCCTGGAAGAAGTGGTACAGATGGCTATCCAACACTAATGACAAAACAGAAACCAACTGAAAACTCTTTAGACCAAATACAAACTAGATGTTCTGTCTGACTTCAATCACTCTGATATCTATCTATAACCTACTAACAATGTAATATGCAACCATCCTCAATATACACACCCACAACATTATAATTTGGTTGGTTATGACCTTTAAAGCCCTTCATGGCACTGGACCAGAATATCTCCGAGACCGCCTTCTGTTGCACGAATCCCAGCGACCGATTAGGTCCCACAGAGTGGGCCTCCTCCGGGTCCCGTCAACTAAACAATGTCGGTTGGCGGGCCCCAGGGGGAGAGCCTTCTCTGTGGCGGCACCGACTCTCTGGAACCAACTCCCCCCGGAGATCAGAACTGCCTCTACTCTTCCTGCCTTCCGTAAACTCCTCAAAACCCACCTTTGCCGTCAGGCATGGGGAAACTAAACATCTTCCCCTGGGCACGTTGAATTTATATATGGTATGCTTGTGTGTGTGTATGTTAGTATAGGGGTTTTTCTTAAATTTATAATATTTTAATTAAATTGGATTATGTATTGGATTGTCTTTTCACTTGTTGTGAGCCGCCCCGAGTTTTCGGAGAGGGGCGGCATACAAATCCAAATAATAAATAAATAAATAAATAAATAATTTAAAAATATGTCGTTAAACTGCATACGCCTGCTATATCGCAGGTATCATCCCTTTCCCTTTCCCCACCCAAATCCTATCTTATCTTATCTAACCATACTAATATATTACTAAATAAATCTATAGATACCAAACTATAAAATGTTAAATATTAAGTATAAAATGAAAATGTACAGTTAAATGTTTAAAACCGATATACAATAAGTTATATATCTTATGCTGAAATATGTTTATTGTTCTGTATCGCCCTTACTTTTTGTATCCCTATTCCCCCCCCTTTTTTTTCCTTTTCCTTTTTCCTTTTTTTTTCTTCTCTTAAAAAATCAATAAACTATATTTTAATAATAATATAAATAAGGGCCCCAGAAAGTCAATAAAAAATCATCTTCCTTCTGAAACGTATGGAGGACAGAGAGGAAACTCCATGGTGATAGGGGATTTTGAGATAATGCTGAAAGGTACTGGGGAATTATGAGATGCTACTCTGCATTTCAATTATTATTGAAATGACAGGCTATCACCTAGCTGTCAAGTGAAAATGATAACTCCCCCCCCCCCCCAAACTAGATCTTTATAAACTCATTTAACTGAGAATGGTGTAGTCTACCGGAACAACATTTCTCATTTTGGACTTTAAAGAGACTCTACGCTTATCAGCCTAAGCCAAAGTTCACCAATTCCCACTCCAGATGTTTACAAATAAGTGATGCAGACAACCCCCCAATCTTATCTATCACACTTGACACAGAACAGAAAGTTGATGGAGACAAACACGAGGGTGAATCATTATCATTATTATTAATACAGTATGTTGTTGAATGCTATCAAATCTTCAAACTGAACAGTGACTTACAAAAACATTATATACAATTATAATCTCCTCAAAGGATGTGTATCATACAGCAAACAACAAAAGTAACTACTAACTGATAGCTAGCACATAAAAAAAATCCAACAGTTAATGGCATGAGCACAATGGAGAAAAACCAAATGCAATTCTTAAGAATCAACATTGATTTGATTGCAATAATCAATCAACCAGTCATGGGAACTTGTCACACAGCCTAAATACTCTCTAGCAAATAGTCCTAGAGTATTCTTCCAGACATATCCCAATAGAGCTCATTGCACTGTTGTCCATGAGGGTGCCTGGCATAGTTCCCTCTAAGCTGAGCAGTGAGCAATCGCTCACTTAAAAATCATCATCAACTCAGAGTTTTCCTAACCTGCCCAGAAGCCGAGAGGGAAAGAGTGAGAGGGAAAGAGAGAGAGAGGAAGAGAGAGAAACAGATAGAAAAAAGAGAGGAAGGAAAAGAGAAAGAAAAAGAATGGGAGTAAGGAAGAGAGAAAGAAAAGCAAAATCTAGTTTGAAACTAGCTCAACTATTTAAGTGGCATTTTGATATTGATAGAGTTGCCCTATTATGAGCTCATTGTTATAGACACACAGTACAGTATTTTATTTTGAAATTCTCTGAGGCAAAACAGGGTGGGTTTTTTATTTGTTTGTTTGTTTGTTTGTTTGTTTGTTTGTTTAATATTTCTATGCCGCCCAGTCCCAAAGGGACTGCCGCTCAGACACTATACTTTTCTGCCTCCCCCCCCAAAAAAAAAAAATTAGAGGGAACACTGGTGCCTGGTAGAGAATATGGGAGTGAAATTTAAGGAAAAATGAATTTACCACAATGGCACTGGAAGGACTCACAATGAAGTGCATATTGTTGGAAAAGAAGTCCTGCTTGCTAGGAATGTACAAACAGTTGAAGAAACACTTCACAAAACTCATTGGTCCATGCACATTGTACCTCCTTCAAGCATTGAAAAGATTGAGTCCTCCTAAGGTTCAACAAACCTGCTTCAAAGGCTAATCTCAGTTGTCTGCACGTGTTCATCCAGGCACAACTGGTTTTGCTGGCAATCCAGCACAGCTATTGTCTTTGAGCATTTGAGCATGCTCACTGCTGTTAAAGCAGCCAACCCAACAGTGGGTCGCTACCAGTTTGTACATGGTTTGGTGAACCTGTAACAGTGGGAGCTTCGTCCACCCACCTGGACGTCATCAAAAATACTCTGGGCATGCACAGAAGCTTCTGTGCATCTGCAGGAGCATTGCACATGCACACCCACACACCCTTGTTCCCAAGGCAGTAGGAAAGGTAAGTGGAACCCACTACTCAGCCGACCCCAACCTTTCCACAGGATACAAAGACTTTGATCTTTCAAGAAGAATCACAACAACCTTTTATCTGTTTTCCATGTTTTCTTTAAAAAAAAAACCACAGTCACAATGTATCTTGTAATTTGTTTTAATAATTTTCCCACTATAGTGTGCCCCATTTATTTATTTACTTACTTACTTACTTACTTACTTACTTACTTACTTACTTACTTACTTACTTACTTACTTACTTACTTACTTACTTATCAGATTTGTATGCCGCCCCTCTCTGCAGACTCGGGGCGGCTAACAGCAATAATAATAGAGTGTAAACAAATCTAATATTTAAGTTAATTTAAAAATCCCAATTTAGAAACCCATCATACATACTGACATAACATGCATAAATTTTATAAGCCTAGGGGAAGGGAAAGTCTCAATTCCCCCATGCCTGACGGCAGAGGTGGGTTTTAAGGAGCTTACGAAAGGCAAGGAGGGTGGGGGCAACTCTGATATCTGGGGGGAGTTGGTTCCAAAGGGTCGGGGCCGCCACAGAGAAGGCTCTTCCCCTGGGTCCCACCAAATGACACTGTTTAGTTGACGGGACCCAGAGAAGGCCAACTCTGTGGGACCTAACTGGTCACTGGGATTCGTGTGGCAGAAGGCGGTCCCGGAGATATTCTGGTCTGGTGCCATGAAGGGCTTTATAGGTCATAACCAACACTTTGAATTGTGACCGGAAACTGATTGGCAACCAATGCAGACTGCGGAGTGTTGGTGTGACATGGGCATATTTAGGAAAGCCCATGATCGCTCTCGCAGCTGCATTCTGCACGATCTGAAGTTTCCGAATACTTTTCAAAGGTAGCCCCATGTAGAGAGCATTACAGTAGTCGAGCCTCGAGGTGATGAGGGCATGAGTGACTGTGAGCAGTGACTCCCGGTCCAAATAGGGCCGCAACTGGTGCACCAGGTGAACTGGGCAAACGCCCCCCTCGCCGCAGCTGAAAGATGTTTCTCTAATGTGAGCTGTGGATTGAGGAGGATGCCCAAGTTGCGGACCCTTTCTGAGGGGGTTAGTGATTCCCCCCCCAGGGTAATGGACGGACAGATGGGGTTGTCCTTGGGAGGCAAAACCCACAGCCACTCTTATCATGCATGCCTTGCATTTATGCTTCTGTTTTATGTTGTTGTTGTTGTTGTTTTCAATCGTGTCTGACTTCTGGAGATTGATGGGACAAGTCCTGCAATTTTTTTTTTAATGTTTTTCACTTTTTTTGAAAACCACTTTTTTTGGGAAGTGGTTTTCCATTGCTTCTTTCCTAGGGCTAAGAGAAAATCATTGGCTCAAGTCACTCAGCTGATGTTGTGCCTAAAGTGGGATTAGAACCCCTAGTATCCCAGTTTGTAGCCTGATCTATTTGGAGGCAAAATATACTTCAGAAATATTTCCAAAGTGTGAAGCCAAAACTTAGTTGCCACTAAGCCTGTAAAAATATAGTCTAAATTAATTCAAACAACTCAGAGCATTACGTTGATTTGCATTGTTTGGACTTTTTCTATGTACAAATACTGTATGTGCGTTCAGCGATCCAAACTGAATTAGGTTTTAGCAAATTTCTAATTGATATCTCTACAACGAAGTAGATGAGTTTATTGAATTAATAGGTGTATTCAGATTGAATCAGGCCTGATTTGCACATTACTCCATCTCAAAAAAAAAGAAAAGAAAAGAAAAGAAAAAGAAGAAAAGCTATTTATGTTCTAGACTATATCTTTCTCCTTGTTTTGGCTGAATGAATCATCATCCCAGCCATCAGTTTGCAAACCAGAAAAACAGAACATGGTGCTATTTGTATCTGAAATTAACACACAAATATTATTTCCTAGCTGTTTTTCTAGCTGGAGGTCACAGGAGGCTCCGTATGTGTGTCGTTAAAATTTTGAGTCTGCCCCAGCTGGGTTAAGACCAGTTTATGAAGCTCATTTGATGATTGGAATACAAATACCTTTGCTGGGACCAATTAATGGAGTTTGGGGTTTTTTTCTCAGAAGACTAATATTTTATCTTTTGTTATTATCATTACTGTCTATACTTTTCGGTATAACTATGGTAAAATTGCCAAATGAAGTAAAGACGCTCTTTTTATTTTAAGCTTAAAAATGGTTCTTTTGAGTAATACATCAGCGATAGTGTTCTGATCGTGCATTATACTAATACATCACAAGAGCGATAGTGCTCTTATGATGTATTAGTGTAATACATCATCCCAGCATCATTGCCCTGATGATATATTGCTCAAAACCACATTGTGAGCTTAAAAGCCACTCGTTGGTACCCTTGGGCCCTCATCGACACACTCACTTGGAAAATTAAAGATTCATTGAGGAAAAATAGAAGATAAAGCGATGCTTATACATTGATTGTAAAATTGGCAGTACAATTAGAATCCACCAAGAAACCTTTAGTTTATCATTTGGCTCCTACATTACATGATTAATTGGAGTTTCTTTTTTGGCTAGCTAGGCTTTGGTACACTATTAAGTTGTTTAACTTTTAATTGAAATCAATTATATTTAAGGGCACATATGCATACTGTTTAAGTTCTTCCTGCCAAGCAGCTTCAAAAAGTTCTGTTTCAACTCATATACACATGCACACACTTGGACACACACACACAAACACACACACACATATCAGCAAAAGCATCTACATTCGGGCACTACAAAATTCTTTTCTACTGCCCTCTTTCTTTCTAATGTTTTTAGAGTAACCTAACTATGAGTACTATAATAGCACAATGACTATAACTCTTGCATTATAAATATAAGCTTACTGGGTTTGAAATGCGTTTCTTACTTTTTTTTGTGTAACTGTTGACATTTCTTTTTTTCCCTTTCCCCAAGTGTTCTACTTTGCCCTTTGTATTTCTCTGTGTGTGGGTTTAAAATTCGTTACCACACAGTTTCATCATTTTCCAAGGTAGCTAAGGTAGACATTTTATTCCCAGCTCCCAAGTAGCCCATAGAGTTTAAGGATGTGTTTTCCACACAGTTCAATCTATGCTGCAGTTTCATCTTGAAAGTCATAAAAATGTTCCCATTTTTGTGCAGAATCTCGCTTTACGATCATAGCTTACAGAATTGCAATGACAAATATGACAGGAGGATTTTAATACACACGTTCAGGGGAGGGGAAAAATGAACTATTATAGTGCATCTAAGTGAAACTTAACTCTCTCCAATGTACCATTAAATAAGAGAAAATCCACGTTGTGTTGCGAAGAGCCCCAAGTAGCTCCTCTTGGAGTTAGCCCCCAATTTGATAGAGTTGGCTTTCAAAAAGCACATCTTGTTTTCTTGGTTAGGGTTCAGATATAACTAGCACATTAAAAGAAATCAGAATTTTTGAGCAATGGGGTGAACTATTTGTCCTCTAGGAAGTTGGATGGAGGCTCCTTTACCAAATATGTTATTTAAGTGTAGATTGCAGCTTCCAATGGATCATTAGGACCTGTGTTTTTTGAGGTACTTAAAAAGCAATTTTCTCTTTCTTATTCACCTAATTCCAAAAATCCCAAGAAGTAGAATTCATGCTAAATGAAACTGTCATCAGTCAATATTTGTCTCTTTATGTTAATAGAGGATGGGAGAATTTATTCTCTGCAAGACATTTATCATAGTACATTTTTAAAAATAACTTATACCTGGTGAATCCTATTTCCTTGATGCAGAATTATATTGCCGATATAGAATCAGAAAGTCTTAATATGAAGTAGACTACTTATTTTGGACAAGAAGGCTGATGGTACCTAACCTATCAGAAGTGTGTTTATTCAATCATGGGTGAATTCTGGATCCTTTTGCTACCAGTTCAGTCAGGGTCACGCCGTACATGTGTGCACCCGCAGCAATCAAAAAATAGTTTATGTGCAGAAGCAAAAATTAACTTCTGCACATGCCCAGAAGCAAAATCCAAGATGGTGGTGCCACGGACACTGACAGAACAAGCTCTGTGACGTCATCATTGAGATACGTAATGGTTCTAAAGAACTGGTTAGAACCAGTAGGAAACCACCTCTGGGTTTAATGTGGTAGGCAATGAGAACATTCCATTATTGGACTCAGTCTTCCCATAATTGGTGCTGTAATGAAAAATGCAAATACCCAACTTTATTGTTAAATGGCAATATATTCACTTTTGCATGTGGACCCCTTGGAGCAGAGGTCCCAAACAAGTCCACTACATGCCAGAAACCTGGCCAGGCAAACGAGTGAAGGTCCATCTGTGGGATGCAGGCAGCATGCTAAGCCATGCCCTTTATGGCCCATGAAAAAAACTCTCCACAGAACCAGTCCCTGGTGCCTGGATGTTTATGGGCACTACTTAAAACCTATGAATAGTGGAACTAATACCACACTATAATGCCTTAGTTAGACCACACCTAGAATACTACATCCAGTTTTGGTCACCACACTTAAAAATAAACCACTGAAACTCTGGAGAAAGTGCAAAGGAGAGCAACCAGGATGATAATGGGACTGGAAACTATACAAAGAGTGATTGCATGAAGTGGGCATGGCTAATCTAGATAAGAGAAGGACCGGGGAGACATATGATACATTCTGTTCATTCATCAACATATGATAGCATTCATTCTCTACATCAACGACCTCTGTGACCATATCGAAAGCAACTGTGTTCTTTTTGCCGATGATGTGAAACTTTTCAACACCACTGACAACTCACTCACTCTCCAAAAAGACTTGGACTTTGTCTCAGACTGGTCTAACACCTGGCAACTTCAAATATCAACCAACAAATGCTCTACCCTCCACATTGGGAAAAAGAATCCAAACTGCATAGACGAATAAACAATCTCTCATGGCCAACCCACACTCAGTAAAAGACCTTGGAATACTAATATCGAATGACCTAAGTGCTAAAGCCCACTGCAACAATATCACCAAAAAAGCTTCTAGAGTTGTTAACCTGATCCTACACAGCTTCTGCTCAGGCAATCTCACACTACTCACAAGAGCCTACAAAACTTTTGCCAGACCCATCCTGGACTACTGCTCATCTGTCTGGAACCCATACCACATCTCAGACATCAACACCCTTGAAAATGTCCAAAGATATTTCACCAGAAGAGCCCTTCACTCCTCCACTCGAAACAGAATATCCTACAAAAATAGACTAACAATCCTGGGCCTAGATAGCCTAGAACTGTGGTGCTTAAAACACGACTTTTGCCCACAAGATCATATGCTGCAACGTCCTACTGGTCAATGACTACTTCAACTTCAACCGCAACAACACAAGAGCACACAACAGATTCAAACTTAATATGAACCGCTCCAAACTTGACTGTAAAAAATATGATTTCAACAATCGAGTTATCGAAGCGTGGAACTCATTACCGGACTCAATTGTGTCAACCCCTAACCCCCAACATTTCTCCTTTAGACTCTCCATGATTGACCTCTCCCGGTTCCTAAGAGGGCAGTAGGGGGCATACATAAGTGCACCGGTGTGCGTTTCGTCCCTTGTCCAATTGTCTTCCTTTCTCTCGCTTTTCATATATATTTTCTTCTTTTCATATATCATCTCCTATAAGTTCACTTTTACCCTTATATATATTACTACATGTCTATTTTTCTTCCTATGTATTTATGTATTGGAAAAACAAACAAAAAAACAAATAATAAACAAACAAACAAACAAATAAATAAATAAATAAAAGTGTTCCAATACTTGAGGGGCTGCCAGACAGAGGAGGGGGTCAGGTTGTTTTCCAAGGCACCAGAAGGTCAGACAGATAATGGATGGAAACTGACCAAGGAGAGATTCAACATCGAAATAAGGAGGAATTTTCTGACAGTGAGAGCGATCAACCAATGGAACAGCTTGCCTGTGGAGGTTGTGAGAGCTCCAACAATTGAGTCTTTCAGGAGGAGATTGGACTGAGATTGGATTGATTAGATTAGATTAGATTTATTGGATTTATATGCCGCCCCTCTCCATAGACTGCCATTTGTCTGAAATGGTGTAAATAGGGACTGCTGCTTAAGGGGGGGGGGGGGGGTTTGACTAAATGACCTTCAAGATCCCTTCCAACTCTAATAATCTAATACTCATCCATTGCTGGTTGCTATTGCCAGGAGGCAGGGTGATGTAACAAAAATGCATTTCTTTTATTTAAACAACAAATGGGTTGTGTGTCCTTTTTGGGTGGCTCTTGTTTTGTTTTGTTGTTTTTGAATCAGCGTATCTATCATCAATAAAAACAGCAGGGGTCTGATTGTGGAGGTCCCAGGCTGTGGGCGTGTGCACAGAGTTTGCGAAGGTTTAGGAACAGAACATACATAATAAACTGAGTTCTCCCTACTGTTCCTGTAATAGAACCAGGAGAGAACAGCAAGAAGCAATTACATCTGAAGTGATTTCCTCTTCCTTTGCTTTCTGGAGGAAAATAAGGATGAAAGGAATAAGACAAAACAGCAGAATGGAGTAATAAGTGCCATGCAGAGGCAAACATCTGGGAAAAGGAAACATAAGGCTCTTTCTAATTTGCCTTCCGTTCAAGCAACAATCAAGGCACTGCTTTGTCCTTGTTGCCATTGTTTTGGACCACTTTTGAAAAACAAACACCTATGCAAAGACAACACCAAGAACGTCAGCCTTGCCTAAAGAGTAAAAAGAGTTTGCACAAATTCTGCCTACAAATATTGTTTTGTAAAATAAGAATATGAAATCGCTCAGCTTCCTGAAACAGAGTCAAATTTATTTATTTATTTTATTTATTTAATTGGACTTGTATGCAGCCCCTCTCCATGGACTCGGGGTGACTCATAGCATATACCAAAAACATAACAATACAGTTTATTCAATTGATATACTAAAAAGATTCTTTAAAATTCTGACTTTGAAACATTCATTTGCATTCATTCAATAATCACACTAATGACATTCATTGGTCAGGGGGAAGGTCTAATGTCCCCAGGCCTGGCTGCGAAGATATGATTTTAAGCTCTTTCAGAAGGCAAGAAGGGTGGGGGCAGTACAAATCTCCAGAGGGAGCTGATTCAAGAGGCCTGCCCCCCCCCCAGAGAAGGCTCTTCTTCCCCTAGGCCCCGCCAGCCGACAATGTTTGGTCGACGGGACCCTAAGGAGGACAACTCTGTGGGACCTCACCAGATGCTGGGATTTGTGCGGCAAAATCACCAAATCACTTTGGAAGGAAGGGAGGGAGGGAAGGAGGGAGAGAGGGAGGAAGGGAAGGAGGAGGAGAGGAGGGGGAGGGGAGAAAAGTAGTGATGGGCGAATCCAACAGTGTTCGGGTTCCGCAAGTTCAGATGAACTTTACGCAAAATTCAGCCGAATCCGAACCAAACCCGAACTCAAACCTGAATGGGGAACCCCTCCCATGAAGAGATTCTGGGGGCGGAGCTTTGATGTCACCAACAGGTTGCTAAGGACGCCAAGGTGATCACTTCCTGGATTCCATGGAATCCAGGAAGTGATCACCTTGGCGTCCTTAGCAACCTGCCGGTGACGTCAAAGCTCCGAACGCCAAACAGGACCCCGAACTTTGCCTGAAATTTGAAAAAAAAATTGGGTTCGTGTTCGGCATACCGAACACCACAAAATTCGGTACGGACCCGAATTGTGCGGGTTCGGTTCGCCTATCACTAGAGGAAAGGAAAGGACTGCATATTCATTTATTTATTTTATTTTATTATATCGATTTCTAGGCTGCCCTTCTCCAAAGATTTAGGGTGGCTTACAACATAGAATAAATACAAGCCACACCATGG
Source organism: Erythrolamprus reginae (assembly GCF_031021105.1). NCBI lineage: Eukaryota > Metazoa > Chordata > Lepidosauria > Squamata > Dipsadidae > Erythrolamprus > Erythrolamprus reginae. The sequence continues at coordinate 49,478,628 of NC_091951.1, forward strand.
TAGAAATTGTAGTTAACTAAAACAATTAAAAATCTAAAAACCATGGACATGCTAAACTCCAAATTTAAACAACCCTAAAAAAAACCCATTGTTAACATCATTAAGTCACATTTATACATATCTGGTGGGAGCAGTGCAAATCTCAAGGGCGGAGTTGATTCCAAAGCTGGAGCCACCACAGAGAAGGCTCTTCCCCTAGGGCCTGCCAGCTGGCATTGTTTGGCTGACGGGACCTGGAGAAGGCCAGCTCTGTGAGCCCTGACCGGCCACTGGGATACAGTTCTCATAACTTCTCGTAGAGCAAACAACAGAAAACGAGAAAGAAATTCACAGTTATGTACATTTGTGTTCAGCAGTGTTCAGCATCAGAAGTTTTGGCATGCTGAGGTTGAAAAGTGTATTTGCTTTCATACAATCCTAATTTAATTCAGATTAAATTAACTAAATCGTGTTTAGCAAATATTTCTATGCAGAGCTCAGCTACAAATTTTGGAGGGGATTTGAAGACCTCCCCCGAGTGGGGCTCTCCGTAGTGGGCCTGAAGCAACAGTGTGTGACTTTTTTAAAAAAAATAATTCTTGGATGTACTCAAAAAGGGCTTCATTTATAATGGGAAGTATCAGAGAAGTATCAGAAATGGCCAATGACTTCCCCAATCTTATGGAAGCTTTTGTGAGAATTTAAATCAAAAGTAGGGAACCCATCTTTGCAACAAATGCTGCATCGGCTGAGATTTAAGCAGTACAAATTTGGCCTGTTTGGAGTTGTGGTTCAGTGGATTCTAAGGATTAGAAGAGAACATTTTACCCTGGGAGAGAGGCATCTTGCTCCTATACGTACTTACTTACTTACTTACTTACTTACTTACTTATTTGTCAAGTATGTATTGGTAGTATACAGATATAACATTGTTTATATACATTATATTGGTATTAATAAGAGGGAATAATTAGGACAGGGATGATAGGCACAGTGATGTACTTATGCATGTCCCTTACTGACATCTTAGGAATCAGGTGAGGTCAACAGCGGATAGTTTCAGATAGTCTGTCTGTCTGTCTGTCTGTCTGTCTGTCTGTCTGTCTGTCTGTCTGTCTGTCTGTCTGTCTATCTATCTATCTATCTATCTATCTATCTATCTATCTATCTATCTATCTATCTATGTATCTATTAGATTTGTATGCCACCCCTCTCCGTAGACTCGGGGCAGCTAAGAACAATTAAAAAAACAGCATATAACAAATCTAATATTTAAAATAACTAAAAAACCCTTATTAAAAACCAAACAAGCATACACACAAACATACTATGTATAAATTGTAAAGGCCTAGGGGGAAAGGATATTTCAGTTCCCCCATGCCTGATGACAGAGGTGGGTTTTAAGGACCTTACGAAAGGCGAGGAGGGTGGGGGCAATTCTGATCTCTGGGGGGAGCTGGTTCCAGAGGGCCGGGGCCGCCACAGAGAAGGCTTTTCCCCTGGGTCCCGCCAATCAACATTGTTTTGTCGACGGGACCCGGAGAAGGCCAACGCTGTGGGACCTAACTGGTCACTGGGATTCGTGCAGCAAAGGGTGAAAGAATGGGCCAAAAAATCCAGTCCACTCTTTCTGCCTTTCAGAAAAACAGAATTTAAAGCCTCAAACCCCTCAAAAAAGATAGCATAGTTTGAATAATCTACACAAAGGGCTTCTCATCTCTCATATTTATATGATCCAAGGAAAAACATGAATCAATAGGTCCGTCTTATTGAATTTTTAATTTGCTTCTTTAATAAAAGAGGTAAAACATTCAAGTAGCAAACCTGAAACATGTGCCTTCCCCATTCAGTCAAATTAATTAGCAAAATGAAAAGACTTTGTATTTCAAAGGGCAGGTTCAGAAACTAATTCAAGGAAACAATTCAAGATGCAAATTAGAATCGGCCGAAAAGTTGGATCGCTAAATTTTAAAGTTATCAATGTGAAAAATTTATTAGCATCTAAGATCATTACAATCCATTGTCAAGAACTTTTGTACTATTTTATCATGGTTAGGTTTCAATGAGGCATGTGGAGCCATATTGGAGGGCCCGTGCAGGCTAGGAGAAGACTGTTTCATCCTCCAGAAGCTTCAGGGAAGCTTCCTTGTAGCCCCAGAGTGCAAAAAACCTGCCCAACAGAAAAAACGGAAATTTGGAAAAACTTGCTCTTGTGCTGTTCTTTGCACTATGGAGGCTTCAGGGAAGTTTCCTGAAAGCCTGAAGTGCAAAAAAACAGCACAATGGGAAAACCAGAAGTCTGCTTTTCTGAACTTCTGGTTTGGCCATTTTTTCCTCTGTCCCGGGCTTCAGTGAGACCTGTACGTATGCACGGGGACAGGGGGGATTGTGTGCCTGCACAGTGCAGGGCAGGGCAGGGGGTGCGCATATGTTGGGGGAGGGAATGGGTGTGGGCACGTGCACACATGCTAGCACACGCACACACTCCATTTTGGAATGTGAACCAAAAAAGATTTGCCATCACTGGTCTATGTAGTTCTCAACGTACGACCACAACTGAACACAAAATAATCTATTTCTAAGTGAGACATTTTTTACATGGGTTTTTCCCCATTTTACAATCTTTTTTTTGCCAAAGTTGTTGAATGGATCACTGCAGTTGTTAAGTTAGTAAACTGTTGTGAGTGGTCCTCAACAAACTCTGGTAATGATAGATTCTGAGGAGGATGAGCCAGGACCATCTTGGTACCCTGGGCCAGTGGTGTTGCCAGCTGATGCAGAGAGTTGGAGTGAGAGAGAGATAGACATGGATGAACCAAGTTTAGGACCACCAGAGTTGGCCGATATGCCAATGACAGTAGGGTCTGATTTGGAGGAGGAGGAGGAGGAAGACCATGAGCCTTTGTTAGCTGCCCACTTTAGAAGACTAAGAAAAAGACAAGACTACTTGTATGGGAAAAGGAAGTAGTCTGAAGGTTTTTAACTCTAGGGGATTGTTGACCACTCCCTATAGCTATTTAAGAGTGGCTCATGGGAAATTCGGGGTGGAATTTCAATGTTTTGTAATGAAGTCAGTTGAGCTTTGGGGTTCCAGCCATGTTACGCTAGCCAACTGTTATTTCTCTGCTAAAATCCTTGGAGTAGTAGTACAGCTTTCCAGACTGTCTGCGGAGAGTCTGGAAAGCTGTAACTATAAGTCAATGAAACTGAATAATCTTTATCTCATAAAGGAATGTGCTTTGATCGTCGGCAGCAGCCTAGCTGCTGGACTGTTATCATTTAACTCCTCTTACTGAGAAGCTGCCAAGATGAACTCACATGCATGAATTTGGCATGTATAAATGATGCTTTATATATAAAAAGGTTGATTTGAAACATCAATGAGTAGATTCCTCCTTTGTTTTCAAGCTGCGTAGGCCCGGGATAGAATAGTAAGGTGGTTGTTAAGTGAATCCGGCTCCCCTATTGAGTTTGTTTGTGATAAGGTTACAAAAGGTAAATCATATGACTCATGGGATACTGCAACCATCGTAGTAAATACATGCCAGTTGCCAAGTGTTTGAATTTTGATTATGTGACCACGCGGATGCAACAATGGTCATTAGTGTCAAAAAGAGGGCAGGAACAATACTTACTGACCCCTCGCATCCTGGACATAAACTGTTTCAACTCCTACCCTCAAAACGTCACTACAGAGCATTGCACACCAAGGCAACTAGACACAAGAACAGTTTTTTCCCCGAATGCCATCACTCTACTAAACAAATAATCCCGTCAACACTGTCAGACTTTTTACTAAATCTGCACTTCTATTCTACTAGTTTTTCTCATCATTTCTATCCTTTTCCTCCCACTTAGGACTGTATGACTATAACTTGTTGCTTGCATCCTAAGATTTTTATTAATATCGATTGTTTCTTCATTGCTTATTTGACCCCTATGACAATCATTAAGTGTTGTACCACATGATTCTTGACAAATGTATCTTTTTCTTTTATGTACGCTGAGAGCATCTACACCAAGACAAATTCCTTGTGTGTCTAATCACACTTGGCCAATAAAATTCTATTCTATTCTATTCTATTCTATTCTATTCTATTCTAGTGTGGAAAAACACTTGCAAGTCATAAGTCACTTTTCCCACTGCCATTATAATTTCAAATGGTCATTCAATGAATTCTTGTAAATCGAGGACTACCTACAATGGGAAAAATCTTGGCACAGAAAGTACAAGATATTTCTCCCCTAAAGGAAGGTGGAAAGCAACTGGGGATGGAATCTACACATATAAAGGAGAATGGAGTGAACCAGACAAGAGAAAGACTAGCAGCTACTTCAGAGGTGAGATTCAGCCATTTCAGACCTGTTTAGGAGAACCAGCAGTAGTGCCCTGTGGGTGGGCTCACCCCAGCCCAGGCACTATGCCATCCTATTTAGCCACATTTTCTTTTTCTTTTTTTAAAATATTTTCTTTATTAAGTTTTCACATATAATTCAAATCACACATTCTGTTTTACAGATTATAAACCATCTCCATTCTTATAGTAGATTTTTACCTGTTACATTCCATTATATACATTATATTTCATACTTTTATATTCTAATATTTATTATGTTCACTAACTGGTAAATAAAACTTTTTAAAACTTTTTTCTAAGCATGTATGGAAGGCAAGCGCTCTCTCACATTTTCGTGCTGGGTGAACCGGTGAATAAATTATGCGAAACCCACATTTATTCTTTCTTTATTCTTTATTGGCCAAGTGTGATTGGACACACAAGGAATTTGTCTTGGTGCATATGCTCTCAGTGTACATAAAAGAAAAAGATACATTTATCAGGAATCATGTGGTACAACACTTAATTATTGTCATAGGGGTCAAATAAGCAATGAGGAAACAATCAATATTAATAAAAACCTTAGGATACAAGCAACAAGCTATAGTCATAGAGTCCCAAGTGGGAGGAAAAGGATGGTAGGAATGATGAGAAATGATGACACATTAGGCCATAGGTCATCTTTATCAACACATAGTGAGCATTTTATCATATACATGTTTTATCATGCACACATTTACCTAAGTGGAGAATTGGAGAGAGATACAGATTGCTTTATATAATTACTGTACTTTGCAAAGTCTGAACTCCATCCTTTCTAAAGCCAGCTTTTCATAACGGCTTTTAAAACTTCTCCATCAAATTCATGGGGAAATAAATTGGGTTCATGATTTCTCCAGAGTTCTGCATGGAAGGAGACTTGTTCAAAAGTGCCTGAAGAGAACAAATCCACTTTAGCCATACTACTTTTCCTCCTTCCCTCCAAAAGTGGAACTGGGGTAATTCACACCTAATATCTTCCCTTAGGATTTCATGAAAAGGTTGCAGATGTGAAAAAGCTGGTTGAAAGAAAATGCAGGGGGGAAAATAGTGCTTCTTTCTTCCATCTTCAAAGTCGGATAGACATCTGTCTAGCCAACCTTTGTATATCCATCTCTTCATTTTATTCCTGAATAAAAGCCCATTGGTTTAATATTGTTTTTAATCACAATCCCAGTTCCTTAATTTATGATGTAATAAAAGGTATTAAAATGAACATTTACTTCTTGAAGAACAAATACTTAAATGATGTTCATGAGGGGAGTTAGGCATTCTGAAGCCAACCATAGCTTTTGTCAAGCTTCTCAGAGTGTTAAATATTATCATTACTGTAATCTCCACATTATTGCTTAAACTTCTTTTCAGGAGTATTTTATTTAATAGAATTTGTGGGTAATGTTATCAAAGACCCTCCATCCCTTATAAAAAGAAAACTGTTAAAGGCATAGTGGAAGCTTTTATGTCCCTTCAGATATTCTAACCTCATAATTGCAATACGAGTGATTGCTAATTATAATTTTTGCTCAACACTATTCTGTGCTCTATTTCAGAGACAAAGAGCATATGTAGAAGATCAGCAAAAAGTCAAAAATGAAGATTAGGAAAATGTTATTTTTCTACCTTGCAAAATACAAGATGGCTGCCCTCTCTTCTCTCACAAAAGAAATTTTATTGGCTTCATAACAACGTGGGATTTAAAATCTAATTGGAAAGGTTCAAGGCAAAAGTAATGAAGGAAGTCAAAAGAGAGAGAAAATTAGATCTTTTGTGGAAAAAAAAGTTATGAGACTGCGGGAGAGGAAAACAAAAGGAGTTTTCTGAACATTACAAAGATTCATAAGGAAAGGAGGATAATGTTTGGATGCTAGACAGTAATTCAGCCTAAGGAAGAAATTGGTATAGAATGCAAGGATTATAAAAAAAGAAATCTGACAAACCAAACCAGTGGATATGGAAAGGTCAAATTAAGTGTGCTGGCAATTTATCTTTAGCCTTAATCACTGATTGTTTGAAAAGTTCCTCAAATTAAGGCTAGCACTTAAGGCTGATAATTATCTAAAAAAACCCTTAGATGGTAGATTTTTTTTTTACTAATCTAAGAAATATAATACTAATATAAAAAAAAAGAACAGCACTATTTTGAGATAGTGTAATGTGTTTGACAAATAATTGCCATAGTAAAACAGAACTACTCTGTTTTTTCTCTGGTAATTTAATCCATTGCTAATCTAGTTCGGGATTCTTTTCAATACAGTCTTATCAGAGATGGTCTGAAGGACATAGCCCAATGGTGGACTGTAGTTTGGCTGCTCCAGTGGCATAAATCATGGTGAAACAATTTAGAATGGAATGCATTTTCCAGAGGATGTAGGACAGCGGTCCCCAAACTATGGCCGGCGGGCCTGATGCGGCCCAATGAGGTCTTTTAACCGGCCCGCGGCAGCTCACGAGATTTTACTGATCGATATAATAAGCTCCCTAATCTCCTGTCCACTCACCGTGGTCGGCTGCTGAGCGAGGAGAAGGTGGAGAGGCAAGGAGGTGGGGAGGAAAGCGGGCCTGCAATTGGCCCCTTCCTTTGCTGCCTTTAGGGAGAGAAACTGTTGCTGCCCTATGGCAGAGCAGCAACAGTTCCTCTCCCTAAAGGCAAGAAAGAAATTGGCCAATTGCAGGCCCGCTTTCCTCCCCGCCCCCTTGCCTCTCTACCTCCTCCTCCCCACCTCCTCCTCCACGGTGAGTGCATGATAAATTCAGGAAAAGGCGATTGGCGATTGAAAACTGTCCACTGAAAGTCACAGCTAAGTGCGCCATGGCTAAGTGTGTGTGTGTGTGGGGGGGAGGCGGCTGCTTGAAAACCCCTGACCTCCATTGCCTCCCCCCCCGCGGCACAAGGCGAGCACATATTTGACTTTCATATTGTTTTCTGTGCGCTTTCTGCTGTTACTTGCCGAATTATACTTTTTAATTAATTTAAATCTTATCCAATCCTTCTCTCCCTATTTTCCATAAACAAATTCGAAACCTCCAACACCTGACAGTGGCAGGAATCATTCCAAATCTCCAGCCTCACAGACAAAAAAAAAAAACCCCTCACAAAGCCTCTAGTCTTGTAATCATCCAACAGGAAACACAAAATTTCTCAGGCTCACGGCAATATTTCCAAAAGATCAATATTTCCTTAGAGTTTGCAAATATCATCGTTTCAGTGTGTGCCATGGGCATGATGAGGCTAAAATCTGCCATTTACACTAGGCTGTCTTAAGTTATTTTTCTCATATACCTGAAAAACGCTACACTACTTTTCTTCAACCCCGTGCCCTGCAGATGCCTTGGGATTACAATTCCCAGCATTTCTTGCGATCAAAAAGTGATGAGAACTCCCTAAACGTATGAGCAGATTCTGTGCTGTTTTGCTGAGTTTGCATTGTGATCTCAACGTTTTGGCTGGTGCCCTGAGATCTTTTCAAATGTAAATTATTTTTCTCTTCTAAAAGGAACAGATTGCGGGAGGTTTATTTCATTTTATGACAGATTTATGGGAGCAGGATAAAATGAAAGGTTCAACTGAATCAATTTTAGTTTATCTCCTCTCGTGCTTAAGGATTTCTCTTCCTTTTCTTATTTCTGACATCATCGCTCTTTATCTTTTAGTTAAAAGCATTAGAAATCATGGCCACCTGTTTTGACTCGCCATAAAAACTGTCCTGTAACTTCTTCACCTCACTTTGTCTTTAACTTTGATCCCAGGTGACCTGGAAACATTGGATGGCCATAAAAAAATGCAATGGTAATATTTGTAACTCAGGGTTGAACCGTGAGGTTCGTGGTGCTTTCTGAACTTGGTTGATTTCTTGCAGATGTTTTATTCTTCAACTATGTCTGGGCCAGACTCAAGAGACCAAACATATAGGCCCTTCCTCGCTGTTCTGCCGGGCTCCCTGGTAGAAGCCTCCCGAAAATTCACGGGTGCACATGTTTGAAAGTTCAAAACAATGTCCTTTATCACAAAATTAAAAAGAAACAAAGCACCCTTTTTGTATTGCAAAGAGCACTCTTCCCCAAAACAACCTTGTAGTCTGTACAAGTCTCTTAATCAGTCCTTAAGTACTTAGCTAGTAGCTGTGAAGAAACGTCACAGCCCTCCTTCTTCCCACGAAGTGAAACACACACACACACACTTTACTCTACTTTGGTGTCAAAGGCGTGAAAAATCCACAATCAAAGTTCAGACACAGCGAGGCACGATCCTGAAGAACTGCAATCAGATAATCTTCCACAACGGCCAAACTAGCACGCTGCTATTTATAGCAGCAACTCTAATTGCTGGAGCCCCACCCAAACACAGGTGGCCTCTCTTATCTCCTGTAATATTTCTACAATTGGTCTCTTCGATGCATAGGTCTGCGCCTGCGTGGGTCTAACACTTCATCATCCGAATCGACCGAAGATAATGGAGATTGGCTTCCTGGGCTGTGTGCCAAGCCCCCCTCTTCCAAGTCACCCCCACCTTCTTCTTTGTCCGAGGAAACTGCACTCCCTTTTTTTCCTCAGGTGCCGAAAGCGCATGAATGTGTGATAGCCACATCTCCAAAACAAACACTGTTGTTATACAGTGGTATCTCTACCCAAGAATGGCTCTACTTACGAACTTTTCCAGATAAGAACCAGGTGTTCAAGATTTTTTTGCCTCTTCTCAAGAACCATTTTCCACTTACAAACCTGAGTCTACGAAACTGTAACCAGAAAAGGCAAGTAGAAGCCTCTGTGGGGCCTTTCCAGGAATCTCCTGGGAGGAAACAGGGACAGAAAAGGCAGGGAGAAGCCTCCGTGGGGCCTCTCTAGGAATCTCCTGGGAGGAAACAGGGCCTCCACCCTCCCTGTGGTTTCCCCAATGGCACACATTATTTGCTTTTACATTGATTCCTATGGGAAAAATGTCTTCTTCTTACAAACTTTTCATGGTCACTGAATGATTTAAGTTCATAAGTAGAGGTACCACTGTATATGGTTGAGATATTTTGGAATCAAAAGAAGGTATGCCATATTTTCAAGTCCACTTTTAATTTCACCATCTTCACATTGCACATCTCTCCCCTCCTCACAAGGAATTCATTATTGTTGTTAGTCGTGAAGTTGACCCATCGCAACCTCATGGACAACATTCCTGTCCTCTACCATCCCCTGGAGTCCATTTAGTCTCATGCCGGCTGCTTCAGTGACTCCATCCAGCCACTTGGATGGAGTGGCTGAAGGAATTCATTAGGATAATTCAATTCTAATGGGAGGGGTGGGGATTCCCAGAATTATGCTGGATGTGTAGTACATGTTTCTATTTGCCAGATGAAACTCTGAGTCCTGGAGACCTTTCAAGTGGCGCTTACATCCAAATGTCCATGTACTGCTGAGCTAAGTGCCATCTGGACAGGAGGTGAAGAAAGGTAAGCAGCAAATGAGTAATTCCCAATGTCATTTAACCTTTAGAATGGATGTTTTGTATGCCCTCTCATCCAACAGAAAGCGGCAACCAGCAGAAGGAGACACGGGGAATCTTATATTTAATGGCCATTTAGTGGACTGCTGAGACTTTTGGTCTGCATCTATGTCAGTTGAGTTCATTAGTGTAATTAACCAACAATCAATCTTTCTCAATTAGTTACACAAAAATAGCCACTGTTAGGATTTTTGGAGACAAAAGAGGGATGGGGCTTCTTTTTCTGCTTGACTTCACATCGACTCTTAAAACATAGGCATGGAACCTTAAGTCACCAGAAGTCAAATTCCTTCAAAACAGCTCCAAGTCTTCAGAGAGGGGCGGCATACAAGTCTAATAAATAATAATAATAATAATAAAAAACACTACTATTTAATGAAAATGAGAATGTAATGAAAAGCAAAACTCTCTTCTTCTTCTTCTTCTTCCTCTTCTTCCTCCTCCTCCTCTTGTTCCTCCTCCTCCTCTTCTTCTTCTTCCTCCTCCTCCTCCTTTCCTTCTCCCCCTCCTCTATCCTCCTCCTTCTTTCTTCTTTCTTCTTCTTCTTCTTCTTCTTCTTCTTCTTCTTCTTCTTCTTCTTCCTTCTTCTTCTTCTTCTTCTTCTCCTTCTTCTTCTTCTTCTTCTTCTCCTTCTTCTTCTTCCTCCTCCTCCTCCTCCTCCTCCTCTTTTTCTTCCTACTCCTCCTCCTTTCCTTTTCCCCCTCCTCTCTCCTCCTTCTATCTTCTTCTTCTTCTTCTTCCTCCTCCTCCTCCTCCTCCTCCTCCTCCTCCTCCTTTCTTCTTTTTCCACATCCTTGTCCTTGTCCTCCTCCTCCAAAGCAGTCCAGTTGCCTTTTGGAAAAATGCCTGAGAAAACGATGACCTAGATGACTGAGAATCTCCACAGATCACAATTTCAAACGCAGGAATGAAATGTACCAAGTTTCTTTTTCCTGTATCCAATTTTGTGGTCTCACATGAGCAATGAACAACATGGTTTCCACACATCCTCACAAGCTCTTGTCTCCATTACCATTCACATCCGATCCTACATTTCACAATATCACCAATTTTCCTTGTGGGTAATGCCATAACTTGAACCCTCAATTCTTTGCAAGCAAATTACTGTATTTTTCAGAGTATAAGATGCACCTGAATTTTCAGCCTCTTTTAGGGAGGAAAAAGGTGTGTCTTATACCTACTCTGCTTTTCCCCCCTAGCACTAACTAGGTGCTAACAATCTTCCCAGCTCTTATCTGGCAGGTTCTTTCATTGTTACTGTCTGTGAAGAATGTTTTCCAAGCTCTAAGTCTTTGCAGAGGTTTTTTTTTCATTACTCTAACTTGCTCCAAGTAAGTTTCTTTCCAGTCCTAACCAGGTGCTAATGATGTTCCCAGCTCTTACCGCTTGCAAACTCTTTCATTGTTATTCTCTAAAAAGAATCAGTAAGATAAAAGAAGAAAGGTGTGAGAGAGAGGATTAGCTGGGAGATGACCATATTAAGATTTTAATACATTTTCATGCAACACAGCATTTGATTTGTACACAATGGTATTCAATTACTGGAGACTCAATTTGGCACATGGCTCTGGCTGATTGCTTTGCTACATGCAACACATGTTGGTCCTTTTAGTCACAGCTCTGAGAGATTCCTAGGTGATGAATTGTAAGTTCTCTGGTAGAAGAGACTGTCAAATTAGCACTACGTTCCTTCCACAAGGAAATAGCTAGCATAACTTTCTCTTTTCTCCTGGATTGCACTGATCCAATTTCATCTGCAAGTTACAATGTATGTAAGTTTAAAAAAAATGTTACCCACACACACTCACGGTGTTTTTCTGTCAAGTCACCCGGCATACCCAAATATGACTAATGAAAGCTAAAAAGCTTGAAATAGATCTATATCAGTCTCCCTTTACCTCTTTATGAGTAGTTTGGAGACATATACAGTGGTACTGTACTTCTACCTAAGAACGCCTCTACTTAAGAACCTTTCTAGATAAGAACTGGGTGTTCAAGATTTTTTTTGCCTCTTCTTAATAACCATTTTCTACTTAAGAACCCGAGCCTGGAAAAATTTCCCAGGAAATTTGAGAGTGGCACCAAGGCCCGGCCAGTTTCCTGCCATTCCCCCTGGATTTCTCTCTCTGGCATAGTGTATGGGAGGCAGCCTCGCGCCGGGTGTATGGGAGGCGCATGCTCCTCCTCACCGCCTCAGAGTCCCTCTTTTGTTTAAAGCCTTAAAGTTTTGTATTCTTTTGGTCCCCTCACCTCACCTTCTTCCTTCAGCAGTGACTTTCCTCCTCCTCTTCTTCTTCCTCCTCCTCCCCCCACCCAAATTCCGAACTTTTATTTTGTTCCTAATGGGTTTGCACGCATTATTTGCTTTTACATTGATTCCTATGGGAAAAATTGCTTCTACTTACAAACTTTTCTACTTAAGAACCTGGTCACAGAACGAATTAAGTTCTTAAGGAAAGGTACCACTCATTTCGTATTTGTGTTTTTTCCCATGGCCAAGATTCTATCAATCTTACACGTAAAAAGACCTGAATATGCCAAGACCTATATATATATAGATATAGATATAGATATAGATATAGATATATAGATATAGATATAGATAGATAGATAGATAGATAGATAGATAGATAGATAGATAGATCTATCTATCTATCTATCTATCGATCGATCGATCGATCGATCGATCGATCGATCGATCGATCGATAGATAGATAGATAGATAGATATAGGATTTACAAGGCAGAGCCCCAGGTTCAAATCCCAGTAAGGATGTGGCTACCTGATGCAGGCAAATAAGCCCAAACTAGATCTATAGTAGTCTCCCTTCCTTTTCATGATCAGCAAAATATGTTACACACACACACACACACACACACACACATTTGATAAAAGTTTTGGGAATTGGACACAATTGAATGTGTGTGTGTGTGTGTGTGTGTGTGTGTGTGTGTGTGTGTGTATCACTGATAACCTGCACTGCTTAAAGGACACAGCTCATTTTAATGTACATTTTAATCAGGTGGGAGTACTTCTGTGAATATAGAAATATTGGTGAATATGACAAGAGCTGACAGAAATAATTCATTAGAAATAGAACACATTCATTTCCTTTTATTTCTCACCCTAAAACTGATAGGAACTTTCAAAACAATATTCAGCGGTCCCAAAAATGGAAAATCACATAAACTAAAGTTTATTACAAGGGGAGAAGGATTAAAATAGCCCATGTTACACAACTTTTCGGTCTGGCATCACATGTCCATAATGCTGTTTTTGTTTCTTTTTGAAATAAAGCCAAGGTTCTGCTTTACTATTCCACGCAGCATAAAGCTATTCCCTCTTCTTCTTCTTCTTCATCCAGACATTTGCATACAAATTGCTTCAGAAATTCCATAAACCTCTAAACATGGTTTCTGGAGGGATGAATTCATTGTCTTGCTTTAAGTCAGAGCTGCAGCTGTTCCCCAAACAGCAGTCAGATGCCGAGAGTTTAACAAGGGGGTGGGCAGAGATCACCAGCAGAGGGCTAATAAATAGATATTGTTCCAGAAGCCTGCATACAAAGTCTTTAAACCTGAGCTGTTTTAATCCAGGATGGCAGCAGGCTATTGGAGAAGCCATGACCTGTGTGCCATTTACTGGATGAGCCTTACTCTTGAATAGCGTAACACCTCTTGAATGCCCTCTCTCCTCTTCCACCCATCCGCCTCTCTTCCCTCCCCTCTTCCTCCCCTAAGGTAAAGGAACCCATCCCAATCACTCGCCAATGGGTGTGTTTGTTAGAGAGACATAAACCTGGTTAAGGGCACTTCTGCCTAACATTCAGTCAAACTCTCCTTTCCTCTTATCAACACCAGAGGTGGATTCCTCCCAGTTTGGACCAGTTCGCCCAAATCGGTAGCAAAACTCTGGTGACATCACATTGATGTCATGGAACTGGTTTGTTCGGTGCAGATCTGTGGGCACTGCCACCTTTTTTTTATATATATATTTTTTTTAATTTTTTATTTTAATTTATTTTTTAAAAAATAGCTGTTTTTCCCCCCTTCTGTGCATGCGCAGAAGCTGGGTTTCCAGCACTGCGCATGCATTGCCATCTTGGTTTTGGCTCCTTTTCTAAATAAAATATTTTATGTTTCAGTGTTTCATTTGACCTTGGGTGGCTGGAGTAGGTGTGGCCAGTTTGACATCACTCGTGTTGGGGTGCCTCTGGTGGCCCGATCACTCTGCCATTTGAAAACGAGTTCCAGAATTGTGACGGCCTCCATTTTAACTGGCAGAGGCACTGCGGGCCGACCTTTCGTTATTTCTAGGGCAGCCCCATGAGCCAGATCTAAGCACCCACAGGCTGGATTTGACCCCCAGGCCTTGAGTTGGACACCTCTGATGTAGATAGCTCCATTCATAAGCAAAGCAAATACAGCAATTTTGACAACTAGCAAAAGCAGACTGATAGGATTAGGGCAAGCAGCCCCTCACCCAAAAATCTAACACAGGGCATAGCCATCAGTCACAATAGGAATTACCCAACTCCCTTTCAGAACACAAAGCCCATATTGCACAAATCTCACACTTCAAAGTTACAGAAACTACAAAGATCCATCCACTCATTCAGCCATTCTGTCAGATGTCCCATAATCACATGCTGTTGGCGGTTCTGTTCATCAATAAACCAACTTTCTTTCCAATCAGCCTCCATGTTATTTCCAATGTCTTTCTCCCAGCTTGGAACTGAACCAAATGGATTTTCCTTCCAACAACAGAAGCCCCAGATTATGGGCATCTAACCTGATTGCCTTAACAGATACTCAAAGTGGCAAAAGGAATGCATTGGCTCACGAAGTTAGAATGCTTGGCTGACACATCAACAGGCTTCCTTTGAGATCCATTACTGCAGGGTAAGCTCCCATCATATGTTCCAGCTGACCCAGCAGTTTGAAAGTGGGCAACTGCAGGTAGATTAATGGGTACCATTTCAGTGGGCAACTTCAGTAGGACACAAAAAGAGCCACAACTGGGAGTGCCCCAGTCAATGGTGATGTCACCGGCAAATTCTTCTGACATGGAAAGAAAAAATACAGATTTGGGTGAACCAGTAGTAGCGACCTTCGGGTAGGCCCACCTGCTTGCCTGCTATGCTGTCCTATTTAGCCACATTTTTCAAGCCATGTGCATGCATGCAAGCTGCACAAATGAGCTAGCACATGTGCTGAAGGCATGCGCGCGACCGAAGTAAGCATGCGTCTTCTCACATTTTTGGTGCTTGTAGGGAAATTATACGAATCCCACCTCTGAAGACATACTAAGCTATAATATAATCAAGGTTAAAGCTAACTATCAGTGGTTTACAAAAATGCTGGAAAAAGCCATTTATCCAAAATGCGTGCGCTGATAAGACCATTTTCCATAAATTATTATTACGATTATTTTGTGGGAAGAGAAAATTTGCAAATTGATCCTGGCTGGATTGAAATTTATTTAGTGTCAGGTGAATGCAGATTGAGAATGAGAATAAGGATGGGGGCTGAATCAAAAGCCCCAAAGAAATGTTTAATTCTTATACACACACCCACACACCCACAAATTATGAATAATATAAATATAATTTGCATTAAAAGAAGCAAGGGCACCAACATAACAGCAAGTGGGTGTTCTTAGCAGAAAGAACAGCATGTGAAAGAACTATAAAAGCTCTGGCCTGCCTCTATTATTGAAAAACACTTTTTACACAACTTGCAGTCATATATTTCGACCTAAACTGACCACTCAGCTTCCAGCAGCTACACAGCATGTGCCTTTGATCACACCTCTGCAGTGCACATTCTTGCTTAACCCACAAATCCATTAAGAAATGAGAAACTACCACCTATATACAGCACATGTCCACAATATAGATACTTTCACAAAACAGCGAGGGAATGTGGTAAGAGGGTGCTAGTAAAATCTTCCTTTATACATGAGTTTTTTGCTGGGTATGATTTGATTTATTTTTTTAACCCTCCTTTATTCCTTTATAACTCAAGTGGCGAACATATATAATATCATCCCTCCTCTTATTTTCCCTGCAACAACAACCCTGTGAAGGGGTTTGGGTTGAGATAAAGAAAGAGAGAGAGAAGAGAGAGAGAGAGAAAGAAAGAAAGAAAGAAAGATAGGATGAGAGAGAAGAGGAGGGAAAGAGAGGCTCAAGATTACTCAGCCTGCTTATATGCCTAAACCAGGATTAGAATTCAATGTTTCTTGATTTCTAGGCTGTCACCTTAATCATTACGCTGATCTATTCTTCACCATCTTGAATTCCTTGTTTATTAGGAAATTTTGGAGATCTGGATATAAAAGTGGATAGTAATTGAGAAGACATGTGGGTTCTCAGGTTGCATTTCCTGGCATCTCCTAAAATCAAATGTCTTTTCTGGGGATTGCCCAGCAGTAGCCACACAGACCAAGGAAAAAACCTGTATCCTAGCAACCAGTCAGGGCCCACGGAGTTGGCCTCCTCCAGGTCTCGTCAGCCAGGCATTGTCGTCGGGTGGGGTCTAGGGAAAGGGCCTTCTCTGTGGCAGCTCCAGCCCTTTGGAACCAACTCGTACCACCTCCACCCTCTTGGCCTTCCGGAAGGCTTTGAAAACTTACCTTTGCCGGCAGGCCTGGGACCGCTGAACTTTAACATTAACATCTTGCCCCAGCCATTAGTATGACTGTGATGTGAGTGAGTAGGGCTATATGATTCTAAATTTGGGGGTTTTAGATTGTTTAAAATATTGAACTTCTGAACTGTTTATTTGTATTTTTATATGTTGTGAGCCACCCTGAGTCCTTGGAGAAGGGTGGCATATAAGTTAAACCAACCAAGCCAAGCCAAGCCAAGCCAAGCCAAGCCAAGCCAAGCCAAGCCAAGCCAAAACAAAACAAAACAAAACAAAACAAAACAAAACAAAACAAAACAAACAAGCAGTTTCTTTAAATGTATTCGGAGTCTTCGGAGAGGGGCGGCATACAAATCTAAATAATAATAATAATAATAATAATAATAATAATAATAATAATAATAATAATAATAATAATTATTATTATTATTATTATTATTATTATTATTATTATTATTATTATTATTATTATTATTATTATAGCAATTTCTCTGTGTTGTAAATTCCTGCACTAGAAACTCTGGACTCCAGATCTTCTTCTTTTCACGAAGTCCTGATCACTGCTCAAACCACGTTTGGTCCCATAGGGCACTACCAATACATTTACTCACCCCCACCTCTGAACTTTGTACTTCTCTGCCACAAGTGGCTGTCTGTCATTGGTAACTTATACTGCAGCGTCTTCATAGCATTACCAGGCCTGCACTGAAGTGATGTAAAGCTTGTTCCCATGATTGTTATTTTGGCACAATGATAGCTGGAACATGCTATCAATCATTTATGGGGAAATTATTTGGATATTATATGTCACCCACGTGCAATAGTGCTTTTTCATCAAAATGGGAAGCCTTCCAACGGGCTTTTGGTTTATTGATGCACTCTGATCCTATTTTATTTTTCACCTGCAATATTAATGTCTTATTGATGTTCTATCATCTGTTTAGTTCCTCTAATTAATCACTTGTTTGCATTGTATTCAATCATTGCTAAGTGACTTAAGTTATATTCTCAACCAACAAGTCTAGTAGGAAAAGAGAGAAACCTCATTTGGCTTTCACTTTCTCTCTCTGCCATCAGTTCTGCCCCAATATGAGAACATCCAAAGGAAGGGAGTCAAAAATGTCACGATGGTGGCCACAAGCATATGATTTAGGTCACCATCTTGACTTTTTTTTAAAAAAAAACACACTCTCAAAACCACCCACAAATCATCCTGCATCCCACACCACAGCATGAATGCAGCAATGATTGATTGTTTTCACTGAAATCCTTGTCACAATCTTCTTTCTCCCTGTGGTTCTACTAAAGAGACCAGAGCAAAGTCAAAAAAGAAGCGACATGCAAATCGCTTGGCAAATCGACATGCAAATCGCTTAGCAATAAAAGAAAATAAAAAGGTAGTTTAAAACCAGCAACCATAGGAAAAACTTTTACAAGTGGCTAGAAGAGATAATACAAACAAGTTAAATAAACAAAGGGAATAATTGTTAAAATGTGATCAACAAATTTAATGAAAATAGTAAATAATATAGATGAAGGATAGAGAAATATGGATATATGTGTGTATGTATATGTACTGCTCAAAAAAATAAAGGGCACACTCAAATAACACATTCTAGATCTAAATTTATTTATTTATTAGATTTGTATACCGCCCCTCTCTGTAGACTCGGGGCAGCTCACAACAACAATGAAACAAAACGCAACAAATCTAATGATTTCAAAATCACTAAATAACCCTTATTAAAAAGCAAAACATACACACAAACATACCATGCATAAATTGTATAGGCCCGGGGGAGATGTCTCAATTCTCCCATGCCTGATGGCAGAGGTGGGTTTTAAGAAGTTTATGAAAGGCAAGGAGGGTGGGGGCAATTCTAATCTCCAGGGGGAGCTGGTTCCAGAGGGTCGGGGCTGCACAGAGAAGGCTCTTCCCTTGGGTCCCGCCAGATGACATTGTTTAGTCGACGGGACCCGGAGAAGCCCAACTCTGTGGGACCTAACCGGTTGCTGGGATTCGTGCGGCAGAATGAATGAAATATTCTCATTGAATACTTTGTTCTGTACAAATTTGAATGTGCACAACAGCATGTGAAATTGATTGTCAATCAGTGGTGCTTCCTAAGTGGACAGTTTGATTTCACAGAAGTTTGATTTACTTGGAATTATGTTGTGTTGTTTAAGTGTTCCCTTTATTTTTTTGAGCAGTGTATATGTAAAGCTAGAAGAAGTAATATTGTGAAGTGTAAATATATCTGGAAATGAAATAGTTGCAAAAGTGGTTAGTATTTACTTTTTCTGTTTATATTTCATGTGTTTTTGTATATCTTGTTTGTATGCAATAAAGATTATTTTGAAAAATACCCAACAACCAGCAACTATTAACCCATTTGTGAAAGATCTGGTCATTTGACATGTGCTATCACATCAAAATCTTCAAGAAAAAACAGGCATAAAAAGAAGACACCTACTTGCCTTAAAAAAAGAAAGAAAGAATACATTTATAGTAAAAAGAAACTCAGAAGTGTATTGGACTTAGGGGGGGTGGGTTGGATCCTCAGAAAAGAAATGTTAGGTAACCTTGCTTAAAACAGAGTCTGCACTTCGTTTCGTAATAATTGCAAAAAGAATTAGACAAGATTTTCAGCACCTTCAAAATAAAATAAACATCATCTGATTATTTATTGGTTCTGGTATTTTGCATGTGATGGCTGGTTTTCTAATCCTGGAATTTTTTCAAATCCCTATAACTGAAAATGACTCTCTTTCCCTCCCCCCTTTTTTTTTCTGGGAAAATTTGAAGAGAAAAGACTGGCCAGATCTTGCCTTGCTAATTAACTCCAAGAATCCATTCACATGGATTTTTGGATTAGAGGAGAAAGCTGTTCCATTCCAGTCATTTCTGTAAATGTTCTCCTCTAACAATCACCCCCAAAGATTGCCTTGCAAGCAGTGGCTTTCACCTAAATGCATTCATATTTTTTTGTAGCAGAAGAATAAGTAGTAGAAGAAACCAAAATCAAAGTGGGAGAATTTTGGGGGGGAGGGTATATTAAGGAGAGTGAAGCATTCCTTGACATAAAATCATTATAAGGAATCGTATTAAGAAACCTGATGGGTCAGTGGTTAGAATGCAGTATTACATGCAAACTCTGCTGACAGCCTGTAGTTCAATTGTAATTGGCTCAAGGTTACTCAGCCTTTCGTGCTTCCGAGGTTGGTAAAATGAGGACCCAGATTGTTGGGGAAATGTGTTGTCTTTCTTAAATTGCCCAGAGAGTGCTGTAAAATCACAATTAAGACCAGTGGTGGCTGCTGCTGCGGATGGGTTCAAGCAAATTGGTAGTTCTGACCCCATCTGCTCTGGTGCTATCCCATCCTATATTGCTGTGTTTTTGAAGTTGCGTGCATGTGCTGGGTAAACCGGATGTTACATTATGTGGCACCCTCCTCTGAGGAAGACCCATCCCTAATCCTAACACATAGACACACAGACGTCTCTATGATCCATTCATTCAACAAAACTGATTGCTGTACAAAAGTCTTTATGTATTCAAAGAGTTCACGGTTTGTTTCTACATGAGCCAAAACTTTGGAAGCAGGAATGTCTAAAGGAAGCCAATGTTAGTTGAAGAATGTCAGCAGAGAAGAATTAGCTCAGGTGCTCAGGTGTCAATTGTTCTGTGTTTACGCACATCTAAACACAACTATTGTCTGTGTGAGTGGTCCCCGACCAGCTCAGTCAAACTCTGCTCCACTATTTCAACATATATAATCAAAAAGATCTGTGGACATTCTTAGTCACCCAGATGATGGTTATCCCAAAGATGCTTTTTCAAGAGGCAACTGGACTTTCTGGGGGGGGGGGGGGGGGTGTTGAAGACATTTAGCTTCTGTTGCAAGAAATATCCAACTGGTTCAGTTCCAAGTGTGGAGAAAGACACTGGAAACATGGAGGCTGATTGGAAAGATGATTTATTGATGAACAGGACCACATGGGTTTGAGGTGCTGGGCAGCTGACCACACGGAGTGGAGAGTGAGGGGTGTTTATATCTTCTCTTGGACTTTGAATTTGAGCTTCCCGTTCTTGTGCAAGAATATATATTCTATTGGCTGCTGTCAGATTTGCATGGGGTTATGCAGGGGTCATAGCTGAAATAAATTTAGTTGAACCTTGCTTGGAAATGCAATGTCCTTAGGAAATTTTGAAAGGCAATGAGCCCTGCTGCTAGATGGGGAAGAGGGCTAATGTCCTGGGTAGAGGGATTATGTCCTGAGGGGTCATGACTTAATCCCATCACCCTGGAGCTGGAGAACTTTTGTCTTGTAGACAGGCTGGCCCAGTCTTTCTTAATGTACAGTATTGAGCTGCCCCTCGTATGCCTGGGATCGCCATTCTGGTAGTGGAAACTGCGATGCATGCACATCTGTGGGTTTCTGCTGTGTGCATGTGCAAGATTTTGCTCCACC
This sequence comes from Erythrolamprus reginae, assembly GCF_031021105.1. NCBI lineage: Eukaryota > Metazoa > Chordata > Lepidosauria > Squamata > Dipsadidae > Erythrolamprus > Erythrolamprus reginae. The sequence continues at coordinate 49,499,598 of NC_091951.1, forward strand.
CATGCGCTGAAGCAAAATCTCATGTAGGGATGTGCATGAATGCTGCCGCCCATGCATGTACCCATGCCAGCTTCCAGGACCGACCTGGTAGAGAAAAGTAAGTGCGGACCTTCACTGAATGTGCACCAAAAATATCTGCTAGGGCCAGGGAGTTTGGCTTATGAGTTTCTGCTCCTTTAAGATGATTATTTTTCTTTTAGGGGAAATACTTTAACCTGCCTTTTTAATAGTTCCTAAAATACTTCATTCTTCAAGAGGGGTGGGTGCTAACTTTCTGCACTTCTCATTTAAGAAGCTTCGCAAGCTCTGACTGGGTGGTGGGGAATGGAAGGATTTATACTCCTTTGAGACAGCTGGTCATTTGCATCCTTTGAAAAGGTAATTAAGGCCACCTGGAAGTTTAACTGTATCACCAGGGTCACCTGAGCAGTTCAAATGGGCATGGAGCCTTCTCCCAACTGCTGAAAGGACTGTGTTGTAGATTGGAGATAGATGATGCAATTGACCAGCTGTTTTCAAGGAGTATAAATCTTTCCATTCTCCACTATCCAATCAGAACTGAAGAAGATTCTTGTATGAGAAGCAAAACGTCTTCAAAGAAAAACCAAAAGGTCCAGTTTATTGTAACAAGTATAAATACTTTATTTTTTGGAGTATAAGACACACCTTAGTTTTTGGGGAGCAAAATGGGGAAAAGAATTTGCTTACTAGGTATTCATCTGGCTAGTGTCCTTAGCCAGTACATTATTTCATCCCCTGGTTAGGGCTTAAAAAAAACTTGATTCAGAGAGAGTAACAATGAAAGAGCTTGCAAGCCAGTAAGAGCTGGGAACATCATTAGTACCTGGAAAGAAACATTCGAAGCAAGTAGAGCAATAGAAAAAACCCTGCAAAGAATTAGGCTTGGAAAACATTATTCGCAGAGAGTAACAATGAAAGAGCTTGCAAGGGGGTAAGAGCTGGGAACATGGTTAGCACCTGGTTAGGGTTGGAAAGAAACATTTGGAGCAAGTTAGACCAATGGGGGGAAAAACCCTACTAACACTTAGGGCTTGGAAAACATTTTTTGCACAGAGTAACAATGAAAGAGCTTGCAAGCTAGTTAGAGCTGGGAACATCGTTAGCAGCTGGTTAGGGCTGGAAAGAACCTTATTTGGAGCAAATCAGAGTAATGAACAAAACCCTGCAAAAACTTAGGGCTTGGAAAACTTTCTTCGCAGAGAGAAACAATGAAAGAATCTGCAAGGTAAGAGCTAGAAAGATCGTTAGCGCTACCAAGTTCTCAAAGAGGGGCGGCATACAAATCTACTAAATTATTATTATTATTATTATTATTATTATTATTATTATTATTATTATTATTATTTAGGGCTGGGAGTGGGGAGGGGAAGCTACATTCAGAGTATAAGACACTCCCTAATTATCAGCCTCTTTTAGGGAGAAAATGGTGAATCTTATGCTCCAAAAATACCGTACCTTCATCCCCTGGACTAATATGATAGAGAAAAGCAGAAAGAAGCCTAGGATCTGAATTCTTGTTCAAAACCCTAGAGCTTCTTAGATACAGTAGATTACTGTTATTTAGAGATATGTATTGTTAATATCTCTATATTAAAAGAAAGCCAACATTACTTTTCTTATATTTGTTTGATTTTTTTTGTCACTTTTAATTTGTTTTGTCACTCCCTTTCTCTTTTCCTTTTATGCTACGTTATATTTTAATACATGATGATGTTACCTAATAAAGTATTTTATTAAAAAAATGCCTGGAGCTTCTCATTCCATGAATTAAACACAAATCTTTTGTTTTCACTGGATCAATGACTTAATTCATTCAATTTCTTTTTTCTGTATTTTTCTTCTTCACTCTTAACCGCTCTTTTCTCTCTTGGGTGGTTATATTCTTTGTAACTGTCTTTTTCAGTCTATACAGAGTCTAAAATAACTTTTGCTCACCTTCATTTTTTGGCAGCAATCATTCTTATATAGATTTTTTCCTCATTCACATCTTTTTTTCCATTTCATCGCTGCCCCAAGCATCGTTTTTCATACTGCTGTAGAACTTTACAAGAAGATTCTTTTCACGCAGTTCCAAGCAACTTCCAAAGCACTTTTCCTTTTGTCCACTTTCCATTCATTTTATTGGGTGCTTAATCCATTTTCCAATACTTTCTCACACAGGATCCGTATTTCTATTTCTGCGTCACTCTGATGTACAGTTTCTTTCTCTCTTTTGTTCCCTTATGTCATATATGAGTGGGTAGCAATAGAAATCCAAATTATACATAAATGCAAAAAATAAACATGTAACAACTTGTTGACAGCCATCTTTTCCGTTCATTTTGGTTCTCTGAATTGCTCAATCACTTTTTTTGCTTTACTCTTTCGTTTCATTTCCATCTGGCAATTTATATTACCTAATGGAATAATTTTCTCCTTGGATCCCATTTGTTCAAAATGTTGAAGAAAATGTTAAAGAAAAGTGATATTTGGGCTTTGATATTTACCATTGATTGGAGTATAACATTCCAATTTTTGTCAAGTACAAGTGGTCCTTAACTTACAGCCCCAAATTTTTGTTGCTAAATGAAACATTTGTTAACTGAATTCTACCCCATTTTATGATCTTTTGTGCTTGTGTTAAGTTAGTAACATGATTATTAAGTGAATCTAGCTTCTCCTTATTGTTTAGATTAGATTTATTGGATTTATATGCCGCCCCTCTCCACAGACTCTTTGTAAAAAGGTCACACAAGGAGATCACTGGGACACTGCAACTGTTATAAATATGAGTCAAAATTCAGATCTGAATTTTGTTCACATGACAACGGGGATACTTGAATAGTTTTAAGTGTGAAAAATTGACATAATTCACTTTTTTCAATGCCATTGTAACTTTCAACAACTTAGTGAACTGTCAAGTCAAGGACTACACTTTAGCTTCTAGACTCCTAAACATCTTTGGTTTGTTTTTTTCTCTGAACTCTTCCTAGAGTCTTTTTTATATCCTGGTGGCTGGAACTGGATACAGTACTCCAAATGTGGTTTAACTCTTGCAGTATAAAGTGATACTATCCCTTCATTTCGTCTTGATATTATCCCTCTTTTATGTAGCCTAGGACTGCATTGTCTGTTTTGGCAAAGGAGAGAGAGTCAAGATATTCTCCATAGTAGGTGGAGATAGCCTCCGAGGATGAGAAAACGGCGCCTTTAGCCAATGAGGACTGAGTCTGAAAAGGGATAAATGGCATCCCCTGTACACACACACCTCTTCAAGACTCAGTCTGTAGCCAGGGATGCGTGCTTTTTTGTCCATGAAGACTTCTCCATTTTTACGATTCATCTCACAGTGAATGTTCTACCTGCCCTTAAAGAGCCCCCTCCCCCGGTGACTCTTTCATCTCACCAGGGTTGAAGGCAGTCTCGAGCATCAGCTCAGCTGCTGCTCGGAAGCAGGCTTGGGTTTGCCTCCAGAAGTTGTGAATACTCCAACGCTGGACAACCATTTGTCTGAAATGGTATAGGGCAGTGATGGCAAACCTTTTTTGTTTCACGTGCCAAAAGGCGGGGGGTGGGATCGGTGTGCTAGCATGCAGGCACATGTCAACATGACTCCCCCCCATGCATACATACCCCACCCCCACCCCATGCTAGCTTTTTGAAAGCCTGGTAAATGAAAAAAAAATTCCCAAACAGGCAAACTGGAAGTTTGGGGAAATGCACTTCTTGTTTGCTCATTGTACTGGGGTTTTTTGTACTCCGAGGCTTCAGGAAACTTCCCTGGACCCTCCAGAGTGCAAAAAATAGCACAACGGCAAATTGGAAGTGCGTTTTTCTGACCTTCTGGTTTGTCCATTGGGGGATTTTTTTGCCTCCCGGGGTTCAGGGAAGTTTCCTTGAAGCAGAGGGTGAAATGGCCTTTCCCAAGGCTGAAAATCAGCTGCCCAGTGCACGCATGCATGCTGGAGCTAAAACATGGCAAAGTCTCATGCCCTCTGATATGGCTCTGCGTGCCACCTGTGGCACATGTGCTATAGTTTCACCATCATGGGTATAGGGCTTCCTGTCTGAACAGCGAGTTGGATTAGAAGAACCAGGGTGGCGCAGCAGGTAGAGTACAGTACTGCAGGCCACTATAGCTGACTGCTAGATCTGCAGGTCAGCGGTTCAAATCTCCTTACCAGCTCAAGGTTGACTCAGCCTTCCATCCTTCCGAGGTGGGTAAAATGAGGACCTGGATTGTGGGGGCACATACTTACATACATACATACATACCTCCAAGATCCCTTCCAACTCTGTTATTTTAATTTTAATTCTAGTTACAGCATATTGCTGGCTGATACTTCAGCAGATGTCCACTAGGACATCTGGATTCTTCTCACCATTACTGATGTTGAGCCAGGTACCACCTATCGGTTCAGCCTTCCATCCTTCTGAGGTGGGTAAAATGAGGACCCGGATTGTGGGGGCAATATGCTGGCTCTGTGAAAAAGTGCTATTGCTAACATGTTGTAAGCTGCCCTGAATCTAAGGAGAAGGGCGGCGTAAAAATCAAATAAGCAAACAAATAAACAAACACATACTTACATACATACATACATACATACATACATACATACATACATACATACATACCTCCAAGGTCCCTTCCAACTCTGTTATTTTTATTTTTATTCTAGTTACAGCATATTGCTGGCTGATACTTCAGCAGATGTCCACTAGGACATCTGGATTCTTCTCACCATTACTGATGTTGAGCCAGGTACCACCTATTCACGTTGGTGTAATCAGTGCCTGAAAACGTGTATCAAAGCTCATGAGGCTTTTTGAAAAAATTCTAAAATTTTATTTTAAAAACTAAGGAAAATTATAAACATGGAGCAGTCAGATTAGACGGGCAGATAAGAAATGCTTTTTGGAAGAAGGCAAACAGCCGCCATTTTGTCACCCAGGAAACTACATAGATGCATTCATGACTTATTAGAAGTTGCAGATGATTTGACTTTGTATGTAGGAAATGGAGTTACAGGGAAGCTAAACAGAAATTATAATGAGATTTGAAAACAGAAATGGGGTGCTACTAATATCTGCTTTGATTTATTATATTGTTTATGTTATTATTAGGGGCAAAAGCTTTTTCACATGGCAGTCTTTTCAAAGAGATTGATTCCTTCTGCTTCCTCTTCCAAATCACTGCATTAGCCCTAGATGATACATTATTCAACATTTGTCCTGCTAAATAACATGGCTATAAAATCAGTTAAGGAAATGGCTTTCATTACGAAGGTAAAAGTGCTATTTGGAGGGGGGAGGAGATTGTTCAATGGTGGTTGTTGTGTTTTTTTAAAAACAAATTCCGTTTGAAAGATTTGGACAGGGGATGGGGAGAGAGAAGCATCTTTCATCTAAATGTGGCAAAAACTTTTGCTAGGTTTTGAAAGTTAAAAAATAATTACCATAATGCCCCTGAGGCTTCCAAAACAAAACAATAATCCCCAAAACAAAGCTCTGGGATAATGTTCTTTGATATGTTCGCCCGCATTTGGAAAGTAGCTTTCATTAATTTCACATAAATGATCAGGCAAGAAATTGATAGAAGGAAAAACACAAGAGGAGAGGATGAACCATAATGATTTTGCAATGAGTTGTTATGGAGAACATAGAATGGGATTGAGCCAGTCTGTTAGCGGCTGATTAATGAGTCTGGAACCTCAATCCTTTGATCTATAGAAACTGCCTCTAATGACTTTCCTGTAAAATTTGTACATAGCAACAGCACTTAGACTTATATACCACTTCACAGTGACTTACAGCCCTCTCTAAGCAGTTTACAGAGTCAGCATATCACCTCCAACAATCTGGGTCCTCAATTTACCCACCTGAGAAGGATGGAGGGCTGAGTCAACCTTGAGCCTGGTGAGATCTGAACTGGTGAACTACAGCCAGCAGTCAGCAGACGCAACTTGCAGTACTGCACTCTAACCACTGCGCCACCAAGGCTCATTATCATTCCATGCAATTGTATTGGGGCATTTCAGTTGCCCTATGTTGGGAACAGCTTCAGATAGAAGATCCATTAAAATGTAAGACTATGGCTTGTAGTCTACCAAACATGTAAACCTTCTCAGAAATGGTTCACTCACATTTCTCATTTGAAGCCTTTGGAAATGAAGACAGCATTCACATTTGAATGAGTTCTGTGACCCATTCGGTTCTTGTTCAGTTCTCCCACATTATGCATCCTAGTTCTTAATGGACTCAATTCCATTTGTTGGGCTGGAATTCTGGGACTTGTAGTTTCCAATATAGCTGGGTTTGCCCTTCCCACTTAGCATTCTCTCAACTCCCATTGATTTGATGCATCAATGCTCAACCCACTGGCATAAACATTTTGGGGGGAAAACCCTCAGAAGTTGCTGTTCCAAGCCACTATTTCTGTTAAGATATTCATGAACTGAGAGACCAATGGTAACAAAGTCAGCCAATTGGAGCTAACTACTTCTGAGTCTGTGCAGAGAATTGGGCGTGGCTCACTCTCCACTCTGCTCTCTCTGTACTTGTCTGCTCTACTGAAATGAAACTAATTGTTCTCTGCTGCCTGTAACTGATTGAAGAAGTATTGTAAAGATAGGTAGATAGATAAATGGATAGATATAGATGTAGATGTAGATGTAGATGTAGATGTAGATATAGGTAGATGTAGATGTAGATGTAGATATAGGTAGATGTAGATGTAGATATAGGTAGATGTAGATGTAGACGTAGACGTAGACGTAGACGTAGACATAGATTAGATATAGATGATATAGATATAGATATAGATATAGATATAGATATAGATATAGATATAGATATAGATATAGATATAGATATAGATATAGATATAGATATAGATATAGATATAGATATAGATATAGATATAGATATAGATATAGATATAGACATAGACATAGACGATGATGATGATGATGATAATAATAATAATAATAATAATAATAATAATAATTTATTAGACTTGTATGCCACTCCAAGTCTTCGGAGAGGGGCGGCATACAAGTCTAATACATTATTATTATTATATAGATATAGATGTAGATGTAGATATAGATATAAAGAAGTTATTGAATCCAGCTGAATCAATCTTCTCTGTGTGCTTCTGGCTTTAAAAGTTGCAACAACCTTTAATAATGTCTCTAGAAACTTTGTGATGTTTTGGGGTGACAAGGACTTGTCCAAAGTAGAGGGCATTTATTTTCCTTATTGTACATTCAAGTGACCTTATTTACAACAAAGATCAGCTTCTAGTAAGAAACTAGAAAGAGTGAGAGAAAGAGAGAGGGAGGAAACCCCACAGTTTAAATCTTGAATATCCCCCTTGCAGATCCCTTCTTATGCTAACTAGTTAGTTCTTCCTGGCCTCTCCAAAGGTCCTTATGTTTATGCTTTTACAAGTCCTGGAGCTATAGGACACTTCAGAGATGGGATTATATACACAAGTAGTAGGAACAAATATTCTTAGTTGGTTTCCCCCCTCCCCCCCGTACTTCCACACTGAAACTATGAACTGTTCATTAATCATCTATAATTCTTTGCTTATTTAACCCATAATTAATGCTTCCTATACCAGTTTTTCAGAATTAAAAGCCGTCAGTATTTGTCATCTTAAATCTCAAGATTCTACATCTACATTAAGTTTGTGGTATATGAAACCACAAGTCTTCCTACTAGTAAATTGGGGTGTTGAGATTTGCTGCATGTACCATAGCAGTCATTTCTTGGGAAGATCCATAAAATGTTTTCAATAGCATCCATTTCTTATGGATGCCATGGAACAACTTGCCTCCAGAAGTTGTGAACACTCCAACACTGGAATTTTTAAAAAGAGATTAGACAACCACTTGGGTGAAATAATATAGTTTCCTGCCTGAGCAGGGGGTTGGACTAGAAGACCTCCAAGGTCCCTTCCAACTGTGTATTCTATTTTACTCTGCTCTGCTTTGTTCTACTCTACTCTCCTGCTCTACTCTACTCTACTCTCCTCTCCTCTATACTCTACTCTACTCTGCTCTGTTTGTATTGTATTCATATAAAAACATTTAAGACCCCCCCTTTAAAAACAAATGTGAAGGTGGTTTAAATAAGATTTAATATTTAATATCTTTTATGACAATGCTATTTGCACCTGTATTTTATGAAATTAATATGGAATGCAAATATGGAAAAAATTGACTCTCAGAGGCATAGTTCCCTCTAAGCTGAGCAGTGAGCAATCGCTCACTTAAAAATCATCATCAACTCAGAGTTTTCCAAACCTGCCCAGAAGCCGAGAGGGAAAGAGTGAGAGGGAAGGAGAGAGAGAGGAAGAGAGGAAGAGAGAGAAACAAATAGAAAAAAGAGAGGAAGGAAAAGAGAAAGAAAAAAAATAGGAGTAAGGAAGAGAGAAAGAAAATAAAAATCTAGTTTGAAACTAGCTCAACTATTTAAGTGGCATTTTGATATTGATAGAGTTGCCCTATTATGAGCTCACTGTTATAGACACACAGTATTCATTCATTCATTCATTCATTCATTCATTCATTCATTCATTCATTTATTATTTCTGTGCCGCCCAGTCCCGAAGGGACTGCTGCTCAGACACTATACTTTTCCACCCACCCCCCAAAAAAATTAGAGGGAACACTGCTCAGAGGCTATTTGTTGCCCTTTATATTTCTCAACTGCCCCAAACATTCCTATTCACACTTGACTCAGGATGGCATTTTATTATGGGTCTATCTTGAATCCCAAGATTGTTTGAACACCTGCAGGTTTCCATTTATCTACAACTGCTATTCTGAAAGGTTTGGCCTCTAATCTTTACACCAAGAGTCATTTATATATTTTTTTATATTACAAAGCAAAGGAATTGTTCTATGAAAGTGAAGGGTGACATTAGTCATCCCAAGAACTCCATCATGCAAGATATAATTATGGACCTCCAGCACAGCTTCACCTATACCTATGCTTATATGAAAGAATAATGAGTTCTTAAATTACATCAATATAATCCCAGGGATTCCATCCAAAACCCAAATTGAACTGTCACTCCTTTTTCTCATCATCGTTACCACAGGCTAGAAGTATTCTGCAAAACAAACCAGATCTTTCCTACTTATCAATACTGGAATAAAGCAACCCATTTCACCTCTTTAGCAGATAAGATTATTAATACTTAATATATCTGATTTGCAAATTAATATTTATCCTTCCATAAACACTTCTGGCTGAGATAGGTATCTAATGTTATGGCAGTACAGGAGAATTCTCAGAAATTAAATTTCCAGTCTCTCTTAGAAAGAAAGAATGTGGGATATACTGAACTTGTCTGAACAGAGCAGTTGAAGTTTGGGGATGGGTGTGGGGGAAGATTTCCTAAAATTGCACGGTCATACTTCCGCTGTCAGTTTTGTATTTTTAGAGGTCTTCTAAAAAATACTAAGTACCTGATAAGCTAGTAGTAAATGAGCACTCGTTTTGACTGACAGGGGTCCTGTTTCCCAGGCTTCAATCCTGGGAAATGGGCCGCCAACATGAGTATAAAAACTCAAAGAACAAAACTTCTAATCACCGTTCCCCATAAGCTGCGCCCGTGAGCAGGCGCGCACCCCCAAATACCCCTGCGTGCGCCCTTTTCTATGGGCACGCGCTCCCCATCCCCCTGCCAGCCCGCGAGGGGGGGCGGGGAGGCACGGCTGCCCCTGCCTCCCCACCATGCCTCTGGCCTCCTCGCGCCCCTGGCTTCTCGGCCCTGCCCCCCGCTCGCCCGATCCACCCCCTCTCCTCCTGCACCACCTCCTGCCTTGGCGCGCGACTTCTCCCGTGGCGGCGGCGAGACGAAAGCGCTGCCAGCCAGGGGGCTGCGAGAGAGTGCTTTCTCCATGGGCTTCGGGAATGCCCGCCCCGCCCCTCTCGCAGCCCCTTCGCTGGGAGCACTTTCATCTCAGACTTTGCAGGGCAGGCGTTCCCGAAGGGCAGGGTGATCAGCTGTGAGGCGGAGCTCCGGAACTGAGGCACCGAAGGTGAGGGGGCTGGGAGAAAGCGCTCTCGTAGCCCCCTCGCTGTCGGTGCCTCAGTTTCGGAGCTCCACCTCACAGCTGATCACCCTGCCGCCACCCCACGGCTACTGCTCAATGCCACTGCTAAGAGAGAGAGAGAAAGGAGGGAGAGAGAGATAGAAAGAGAGAGAAGAGAAAGAAAGCAAGAGAGATAGAAAGAAAGAGTGAGAGAGAAAGAGAGAGATGAAAGGGGGGAGAGAGAGCTAGCAAGAGAGAGAAGAGAAAGAAAGCAAAAGAGATAGAAAGAAAGAAAGAGTGAGAGAGAAAGAAAGCAATAGAGAGAGAGAAAGAGAGAGAGAGAGAGAAAGAGCAACAGGGGGAGAGAGAAAGAGAGAGAAATGACTCTTGATTTAAAGCATATGGTAAAAAGCACCCAAAAAATAACAGAGAAAAAAAACCCCAGCCGTTTGTGTGTGTGTGTGTGTGTGTGTGTGTGAACTCTTGAACCATTTCCAATAGCTCACCTCTAATTTGAAATGGTTCAAGAGTTTACACACACACACACACACACAAGGGGGGGGGAGACAGGGATAGAAAAAGAGAAGATAATAATAGTAATAGATTTTGGTTTTGTTTTATTATTAATTTATTTTAATAAAAAAGGGAATTTTTTTCTTATTTATTTATCTATCTATCTATCTATCTATCTATCTATCTATCTATCTATCTATCTATCTATCTATCTATCTATGCCGCCCAGTCCCAAAGGGACTGTTGCTCAGACACTATACTTTTCTGCCCACACCGGAAAAAAATTAGAGGGAACATTGCTTCTAATCTGGTGACAGACTCAAATCAGATCCTGCAACATTATCTCGGGACACCTATATTTGCTTTCATTTGTGAGTGGATTTTGTATCCAGTCATGATCTAATTAATGCCCTAGTGCAGGGGTAGGCAAAGTTAGCTCTTCTATAAAGTGACCAGACGTCCCGCTTTTGTCGGGACAGTCCCGGCTTTGAATAATTTGTCCTGCATCCTGGGAGGTTTCAAAAATGTCCCAATTTTTTTCCCTCCCGCCCCCTTCCAAGAGTCTCCAACTTCACAGCTGCCACTGCTCCTTGCCTCCCCTGTCACTGGAGCACCCGCCCTGCAGAGTCTGCAATGGGGAGGTTCCAGGATAAGCTCTCCTTGCAGCCGCTCTCTCTCTCCTCAGCGGGGGAGAGAAACTACGTTCATGACTTTCCCCCCACTACTCATTTTCCAACAGAAAAGTAACAGTCCCCAGGAAGCTGAGCTTGTTTGTTTGAGGAAAAGAAAAAGGGCGGCAGCTAGGACCCAGAGGGAGCCTGCTAGCCAGTCCAGGCCTGTACATGGGTTGGGTTTTAGACTCAGAGGAGCCTGCCTGCAGCACTGGTGGAAGCAAGAATGTTACTCCATAGGGCATTTGAAAATCTTTTGGGAGGAAGGAAGAGAGAGAAAGCGAGAGAGAGAGAAAGAAAGGGAGGAAGAGAGAAATAGAGAGAAAAGGAGGGAGGGAGGAAGAGAGAGAGAAAGAGGGAAAGTAGGGGGAGAGAGAGAAAGAGAGAGAGAGAGTGAGGAAGGGACAGAGCAAAATTTAATTTGAAACTACGAGTTTAGTCAACCAAAGCTTCAGTCCTGCCTATTCTGGCAAAATTAAGTGACAAGATCTGGGTTGCAAAAAATCCGAATGACTGCTGGAAAGCTAAGCCCTTTGCAATGGTCGTGTGGAATTTTACAATCCAGGCAGACTTGTTGGTTTACCTTAAGAGAGTTAGTGTGCAACAGAAATAAAGTAAGATTGGTCCTCTTAGCTTTTTTAAAAATATAAATGTTTGTAGTGTTTGCAATATAAAGCAAAAATCCCCAGTTTGAATTGATACTGCCAAATCAAGTCCACATCTTATCATAGACAAGCTATTACTACATTGGCCAGATTCATCCTTGGTTTTATGGCTGCAATTCTTAAACTTCCCAGTATCAAGTCCTAAATTCTGGTTTCTTCTGAATGCTTCTATCCATGCTCCTTTTTAGATTCCCAAGTAATTTTCTATTTCTAATTGTTCTATACCTCTTTCATTTTTTTAAAATGTAACATTTAACTCTCAAATACAAAGATCATCTAGATTTGACTTACTTATCAAATTTCTGTACCAACAATCACTCTTGCATGCCTCAGAAGGCTTTTACAGAGGCTTTTATAATTTAGATCAATTTTTAAAACCCACCCCCACCCACCCCCGTCAATAGTGTCCCACTTTTACCAATGTTACTCTTCTATAACTTGTGGACTTCAACTCCCAGAATTCCTGAGCCACTCATGTTAGCTCAGGAATTCTAGGAGTTGAAGTCCACATGTCATAGAAGAGCCAACTTTGCCTACCCCTGCCTGTTATGTCCAGAGGACAGTTAGGCCTTGTACCCGCCCCATACTCTTTGGGTGGGAAAATACTACAAGGGATTGGTTGGCTCAGCCTGGCAGCCCGGCATATATATAGCTGCCAGGCCCGGCCATGTTGTCTTTTGTTTTAGTTCTGTAACCGTTACTCCTTGTTAATAAAGAACCGTTACTCACCACAAGAGTGCAGTCCCTCATTCCAGCAAGGATATAACACTGCCCTAGTCAGATCACACCTAGAATACTGCCTTCAATTCTGGTCACCTCACTACAAAAGGGACATAGAAACTCTGAAAAAAGGTACAGAAGAGAGCAACCAAAATGATACAGGGACTAGAAACCAAGACATACGAAGAGAGGTTACTGGAACTGGGCATGGATAGTCTAGCAAAAAGGAGGGCCAAGAGGGACATGATAGCAGGATACAGGTACTTGAGGGGTTGCCACATGGAGGAGGGAGTCACACTGTTTTCCAGGGTACCAGTGGGCCAGACCAGGAGCAACGGATGGAAACTGACCAAGGAGAGATTCAACCTGGAAATAAGGAAGAACTTTCTGGTGGTGAGGGCGATCAACCAATGGAACGGCCTGCCAGCGGAGGTTGTGAATGCCCCATCACTCGACACATTCAAGAGGGGATTGGACTGCCATCTGAGTGGGGTGGTGTAGGTCTCCTGCTTGAGCAGGGGGTTGGGTTAGATGACCTGCAAGGCCCCTTTCAATTCTAATAAATAAATAAATAAATTTCAAAAATAAGGAGGTATTTATTGCAATAAACCGCACTATAGTTTGTTGTGGTTCAGCCTGAGGCAGATCAAAGACCAGCTGCGTCTCTGCTGGCTCCATGCCCGGAGGAGGCTGACAGCGAAGAAGAGGGGGCTGGGCAGTCAGACGGGGGAGAGGACAGTCAGGAATGTGATGAGGAAGAACAGCATGGGAGCCCCGGGGAGGGGCTCTCCCCAGCCAGTGGCTTGGAGTCTTTGGAGTCATTAGGTGATGAAGCACAAGCTGTCATTAACATGCGACAGAGACGTTTAGATCAAAGGAAGGATCAATTGAAGAAATATTATCAACATTGAATAAGGAACACCAGGGCTTGGGTGTGGTCCTCATTAGCAGGGAAGGGTTTATAAGGCAGGCAAACTCTTGAAGCCATGTGGAGTGTTATCAGTTTGGAGTTCCTGTAACCTGCATTGTTTTCTCGGTGTTTTTGTTCTTGGCTCGTGGCCCAGCAGTCTTGAAGAACCGTGGGAGGTGTATGTCTGTTATCTACAGCCTCGTCTTGGCAGCAAGAATTCTATATTGATGCATGGACCATTGCCTTCGTGTATATATTTGGAGTTCCAGTGTTTTCCTGCTTTGTAAGGACATTTTCTGTTAGCTTTGTTTCTCTTGAACATTATAAAACTGTATTTGAATTTTACCGGTGTGTCTGGCTTATCTTTTTGGGTTGGTCATAGCTTCCGGAGTGACCCAGACAGAACATAGTTATTTTATACAAGACTTGTTGCAGCAGATTCTAATCCTCTTGTGTGTATGTGTGTATGTGTCTGTGTATTATGAAATAATCACATTTGTGATGTGTGTTGTTATATAATGACATTTTGGCATAATCCTCTAATATCCCTGCCCAGCATACATTAACTCAGCCTATAATGAAAACTAAGTTTATACAACTGTGACAATTATCTCCATATTTTGGCTGGTTTTTTTTAATATGCAAACCTGCTGAATGTATTGAAACTTATTGTTATTTAAGGAGAGATGGACTGAGAAAAAGCAGAGCGATCATAGGAGTCATAATGAGTTGTAAGAGAAAAAGAATAAGCTGCAAAATGCAGGATGGTTTTTTCCCCCTAATTATTCCTGGGGAAAAGATATTTTAAAGAGGATTCCATAAAGCTTCTTGGATGAATTGCTTACAACTAATCATTTGCTCAATTCTAATTAGAAATATTAACTGATCCAGAGTTTCCCAGGAATATGGTAGATTTAATCCTCATTTGCTTTTTTCCTTTCTTGTAATGGAACTGTCCTACCAATTATTGCTTTTTCGTCTGATTAGACTGTTTACTAGTTGCTTGCTTAATTGGTAATGTTGCACCTTCACGCACTTTCTTTCTCCTATTGACAGAAGTTAGGGTGGTATTTAATGCAATTACACTAAATAAGGCGATTTTTTAAAAATCACCGAACTATCACTTGATTAAATAAGACTTCATGCTGCAATAGATTCTATCTCAGTGCTAATTTATTTATGACAACAATATCAAGAGTTTTTGCAGAGGAAAGAAGGGAGGGAGGGAGAGAGAGAGAGGCATTGTAGTAGCTTTTCATGCTGACTTTAAAATATCAAATTCTGTAATATAGTCTTTTGAGTTGGGATGACAAAATCAGAATTGAGGAGGTGATAAGCTGTCTTGGGTCTCCTAGGATATTGGCCTGAAAAAAACAATAAGGTAAATGTTGAATAAATGTTTCCTACTTTCAAGGCTGGGAGGAATATAATCAAATATCCCTTGATTCAAAAAGGGTTAGGATTTGAACCCCAGAGCATATGTATTTAAATATGACTTGATTCCTATATTCTGTAGTATGATCTTCTGCTGATATTTTGGCCTCTGACTTGTTTGCAATAAGCAAACCAATCTCTAGCCATGTTGAGTTTGCGAAGCAACTTCCAGAAAATAGAATGAAATATTCGAAATGGAAAATTTATTCTTGTGCTGACATGCACTACGATAAGGGAACTTCAACTTTAATCTGCATTTCCCCCTTCCTATTATCTTTGAAAAATAATTTAACAAAAGAAAACATTTGGTATGGTGAAGCCAAACTCCAGATTATGTCAATTTTGAACCTTATTAAAAATACTAGCACATAAATTGACTGATATGACTGCTGCTGACTAAAATTCATTTATTTATTTAGGAATTTCATTGCAAAGCAAAAGTACAAATGGGTGAGGAAGATGTGAATGTGAATTCTTAAATATCAACAGGATGCATTTTACTAAGGAAAATGCAAAAAGTTTGCCTACTAGGAAAAATAAGAATGCACAAAACCGCATATGAATATTTGTTCAAACTATTTGTTCTGCCAAGTGTGTAAACACAGAGAGTACACTAAGCTTGCAATGGTAAATTGAAATAATTGGGTAAAAATGAAATAGATAAAACAGTCCTTTCTCAGAAAATATGTGCATAACTTGGTCAATGAAGAATTGGACTTGCACAAAATAACAATGGAAAACAAGAGGGCTCCAGAGAACAGAAAATACATCAGTCAACATTCAAGGAATGAATTGCTATTATAGCTGAAACTAGATTTAAAATGCAAGGGGTTGGGAAAATATAAACAAGATTTTCTTCGTATAGAGAAATGCATTAGATTAGAATTTAATCTGAATTAGATTCTGACAGCTAGAATATGATATTTTCATCTTTAAGAAACTTTCTTGCTTGTTATACCTCTGGCTGCATAGCTAGAGATATAACAAGCAGGAAGAGGGAGATTATGATCCCGCTATATAGAGCGCTGGTGAGACCACATTTGGAATACTGTGCTCAGTTCTGGAGACCTCACCTACAAAAAGATATTGACAAAATTGAACGGGTCCAAAGACGGGCTACAAAAATGGTGGAAGGTCTTAAGCATAAAACGTATCAGGAAAGACTTAATGAACTCAATCTGTATAGTCTGGAGGACAGAAGGAAAAATGGGGACATGATCGAAACATTTAAATATGTTAAAGGGTTAAATAAGGTCCAGGAGGGAAGTGTTTTTAATAGGAAAGTGAACACAAGAACAAGGGGACACAATCTGAAGTTAGTTGGGGGAAAGATCAAAAGCAACATGAGAAAATATTATTTTACTGAAAGAGTAGCAGATCCTTGGAACAAACTTCCAGCAGACATGGTAGATAAATCCACAGTAACTGAATTTAAACATGCCTGGGATAAACATATATCCATCCTATGATAAAATACAGAAAATAGTATAAGGGCAGACTAGATGGACCATGAGGTCTTTTTCTGCCGTCAGACTTCTATGTTTCTATGTTTCAAGTTGGGTTTTCTCTATGATGTTTTTTATAGCACAGCTCATCTAGGCAATAACCTGAGTTCCTCTCAGCACAGCAAAAGACAACCACAAGAAGCAATAGTTTAATTTATACAGAAACTCAGTTCATCTGATTTTTGACATATACGTCTAGTGAAACCCAAAGATGTTTTTTTCAAGAGGAAACTAGACTTTTGGGTTTTTCTTTGAAGATGTTTCACTTCTCATCTAAGAAGCTACTTCTTTTTTCTTCTTTTTGAAGAAGTTTTTTTAAAGAAAAACCAGAAAGTCCAGTTGCCTCTTGAAAAAGCATCTTTGGGACAACCATGACCAGGATGACTGAAAAACTCCATAGACGTCTAGTGAAAGAGTTGAGAACAACATTTTCTCCATATCCCTTTTATTACAGTTATGGAAATAATTTGCTTACTGGAGGAATCATGAAATAACCACAAGTTCTAAATTTGTACAATATGTTACATCTCAACCAACAAATGCCCCGTCTTACATATTGGCAAAAAAAATTAGAACACAAAATACAAACTAAGAGTTGTTAACCTAATCTTGTGTAGCTTCTTCTCTGTAATCCTATACTTCTAATTAAAGCATACATAACATTTGCTGGACCAATTCTCGAATACAGCTCATCTGTCTGGAACCTGCACTGCATATCGGATATTAATACAATTGAGAGAGTCCAAAGATATTTCACGTGAAGAGTCCTCCACTCCTCTGCTTGAAACAGAATACCTTATGCTACCAGGCTTAAAATTTTGAATTTAGACAACTTAGAACTACGCCACCTTTGGTGTGATCTAAGCATAGTACATAAAATTTTCTGCTACAATATCCTACCTGTGTCAATGCCTACTTCAGCTTCAAACACAACAATACATGAGGACACAATAGATACAAACATAAGGTAAACTATTCCAAACTCCATGTTCTACCTGACTCTGTGGTTTTTCCCCCAAATTCCCAAAACTTTAACCGTAAACTACGCTGAGAATAATTGTAGCTCAGATTGAAAATAAGGTGCATTTCATTACCCAAACTAGATAGCATTATCATCAGATGATGTTATTTAGTTTGGTTAGTGGAACAACATTTTTTAGCAGATTAACAGAGTTGGAAGGAGCCTTGTAAATCATCTAATCCAACCCGCCACCCAAGCAGGGTACTCTACATTATTTCTGACACATGGCAGTCCAATCTCTTCTTGAAATGGTCCAGAGATTAAGCCCCCCCCCACTGTTCTGTCGGGCTCTCTGGTAGAATCCTCCCAAAAATTCACAGGTACAAATTTCACACACACACACGTTTGAAAATTCAAAACAATGTTCTTTATAATGAAGAGCACTCGTCTCCAAACAAACTGGTAATTTGTACAAGTCCCTTATCAGCTCTGTGATACTTAGCTTGCAGCTGTGAGGCAATTCACAGTCCTTCTTCTTTCACAAAGTGAGACACACTTTGCTCTGGTTTAGTTTCAAAGCGGGGAAAAATCAGCACACAAAAAGTCGAAGTCAGTAAAGCAGTCACGAAACACAACGATCAGATAATCCTCCACAATGGCCAAACCCACAGGCTGCTATTTATAGCAGCCTCACTAATTACCATAGCCCCACCCAACCACAGGTGGCCTCATTTTCTTTGATAATAATCTCTCAGTTGTTGTTGCCTATGCATCGCTCTACGCATGTATCATTAACTCTTGTTTTGAATCCAAGGAGGAGCTAGATAATTTATCTCCTTCTGAGCTGTCTGCCACACTCTCCTCCTCCCTGTCACTCATGTCTTCTTGGTCAGAGGAGCCTTCATCAGCAGATTCCACCGGGGGCAAAACAGGCCTGCAGCATGTGGATTTCTCCCCCACATCCACTGTCCTTGGGGCAGGAGCAGGGCCAGAGCTAACCACAACACCCGCAAGAAAAACAAAGCTCAGAAAGCATCAATAAGCTTTTCTGACTAGAAACTAAAATAACAGTAGATAAAATCTTATTAGGGCCAGAGGATAAAATGTTCCAAAAACTATATCATTATCAGTTAGAGTACAAAATGGAAACAGAACAAGTAAAAGACAATATGATCAAATGGGCTCAGAATTTTGAATATACTACTGAGTTAAATGAAGGGCAACAAATTTGGAATAGAAATAGGAAATGGATATTAACGAACATCTTAGCCAAAGATCTGGAATAACATGTTTTTCAGATGGCATATAACCCTGACCCAGTTTGCAAAAATTGATTAAAAGTATGAAACAAAGTGCTGGAAATGTAAAAAAGAACAGGACACTTATTATCATATATGGTCGGGTTGTGAAAAAGTTAAAATTTTTGGCATAAAATTCAGGGATGGCTAGAAGAAATTTTAGATAAGAAACTAGAGAAAAAACAGAACTTTTTTTTATTGGGAATAGCAAGGGAGAAATTTGAAAAAAAAACCAACTATATTTGATCCTGCATATAACCACAGCTGCGAGATTAACGTTCACACAATCATGGAAAAATAATGATTTACCAAAATAAGAGATTATTGAAAAAATAAAAGGGGAGGGGGGGAAGACATACAGTCAGAATAACAGAACCAACAATTGATAAGAAAGAAAATTAAAATACCCAAGAAAAATGTGGAAATAGGAAAGACCCTTTTGAGAGAATTATTTACATAATAATTTGTAAATATTAATTTCTTACTAACAAATAAGCATAAAGTAAGTATTATGAGAAATGTCCAATGTTTTTAAATGTTTTTTGTTTGTATTATGTGTTTTTTGTTAATAATAATAATAATAATAATAATAATAATAATAATAATAATAATAATAATAAAAGCTTTTCTGACACACAATTTATAGATAATGTGGTTAATGGGCAAGATATTTATCTAGAATTATGAAGAACCAGATTAAAATTTATGGTATATAGAGCAGGTGCAAGATAGGCCACCTTCATCTCATGGAGGAAAAATGAGAAATAAATAGATAAAATAATGTTATTTATTGGCATGCAGTCAATGTTCACTACTCTTATTATTTCTGATTTATCCGAACTCCATTTTGTCAATCACAAGAGTTTCACTTTTATAATCCACCTGTCAGTTATAAGTGCTTCTTTTTCGTAACTGAAATTCAATGTCATTTTAAGAAGTTGGATAAAAAGCTGTCTATATAAGGGAAGCCATTAGAGGATGTGTCTCTTCTTATGTTCTCTCTCTCTCTCCCCGTGCCCATAGCGGTATGATAAGATATCTACGACATATATGTATGTATATATTTAGTTGTATATAAACCATTGTTATTATCTAAAGACTCTGTGTGCAGTGTGCTGTGTGTAGCTTCTGGGTTTATCTCATAATACTAGTCATTATGCCCTGAGTCTGTCTGTCTATATATCTATGTATCTATCTATCTATCTATGTATGTATCTATCTATGTATCTATGTATCTATGTATCTATCTATCTATCTATCTATCTATCTATCTATCTATCTATCTATCTATCTATCTATCTATCTATCTATCTATCTATCTATCTACCTATCTCCTTCCTTCCTTCCTTCCATCCTCTCTCTCTCTCACTATCTATCTATCTATCTATCTATCTATCTATCTATCTATCTATCTATCTATCTACCTATCTCCTTCCTTCCTTCCTTCCATCCTCTCTCTCTCTCACTATCTATCTATCTATCTATCTATCTATCTATCTATCTACCTACCTGCCTACCTATCTCCTTCCTTCCATCCATCCATCCATCCATCCATCCATCTATCTATCTATCTCCTTCCTTTCTTCCATCCATGCATCTCTATCTCCATCTTTATCTCTGCCTTTTTCTCTCTCTCCTTCCTTCCTACTTTCTTTCCACCCATCTCTCTCTCTCTCTCTCTCTCTCTCTCTCTATCTCTCTATCCATCCATCCCTCCCTCTGTCCATCGATCCATCCATCCAATCTCTACATTCAGAAATCGTTTCAACAACATTCCATATAGAATCAGGAGACTGAGCTGAGATGCAATAGCTCTACTTTTTCTGAATGAATTATGAGATTTATGAGGAATTATGAAAGAGCTCCAGTGAAACAGAAACTTATCACTGCCTCCCCACACCCCACTAGTTCAAGAAAAAAAATTCATGCATGCACTAACACACTGCATTTTAATAGAAAGCAATTGTCCTGTGTGTGTATCTATTTAACAACTAACCCTGTTAATTGTTTCCAATAATAACATATTGGAATTTAGATGAAAATGTCAGAAATTCAGGATATCCCCCCCCACCATAAATCCCCTCCCCCTCAAAATAAAACTAAATCTAGACCGAGCCATTGTGATCACAGCTTCCATAGGACAATTTCAATGTGTAAAGACAACTGTATGTATTTTGGAGCCATGTGCATTTCCATTTAAACATGCTCTTCTGCTAATTCTGCCACCCTATCAAGTTTATTGCTATGGGTATGAATAGAATGGATCTGAGAACAGATGGTCTTTTGAAGGAAACACAGCTATATTCCAAATTCAGACAAATGCGCTGTACGCTGATGGCCCCTGAAACAGAGTCCTAACATGCAGACCGAATAAAGCAGCAGTAGAACAGGCTGCTCTTTCATTTTACCATATTAAAGACAAGCCTACCTCAATAAAGCTTCGTTATTGGAGAACAGGTGACCCCCATACCCTTGTACAAGCAGCCGTTTATTGACTATACATGGCACCAAATGTGCAATGCCATTGCTGAGCCCTTATTACTTTAGCAGACAATGGGTGCTGCTACCACTAGCCTATTGGATATTATTTTGTATGATAGACCGACAAATCAGTTTTGTCACGAACAGCTGTGTTCTTGTTTTAAAAGGCTGAGCTACCAGGAAGAATGTGAATGGGTGGCAACCTTTTTCACTTCTAGCATGTTATCTCACAAGTCCAGAGTCATTCAAGCAAGAGGATGGAGTGTTTTTTCCCCTCCTCTTATTATCACGCTGTGATCCTAATGAGCGGCATATGTTGGATTTATCTTTTTGCTTGTCATTTTGACATTTCTTAATTGTGTGATTCTGTATGGACATTCTCTCCCCCTCCCTCCACCCCTCTCTCTCTGTGTATGCAGATATTTAAATTACTCTGCAAGCTGTCTGACCTGGCAATAACCCAACAGCAATGAAGTGTTGGAATGTAAAACTCTGTTTCTTTCAAAGAAAATAATAATAATAAAAATCAATTTCTGTTCTAATTACTGTTTTCCTATCAACCTGCTCCCCGCCCTCAACTTAATGTAGAGGTAGCCCCCCTCAGGGGATAGAGGATAGGGAATGCTATTCATAAGTGGCCCTATTATTTTCAATGGAAGCTCATCCAAGTTGACCCTCTCCCTCTCTCAAATACCACAACTGTGCTGGGGTTTCTCCTGGTTATGTTCTACTACTGTCAATATCAAAAGCTGAGTTAGATATGACATTGGTGCTTTATCCAGCTGGAAATATCCAGAGGGGAAATATGGATCCAGGTCCTCGGAGAGGAGCGGCATATAAATCCAATCAATCAATCAATCAATCAATCAATCAATCAACAAATAAATAAATGGACATATGGATTCCTTTTTCTATTGACCTCAAACATGTACTGGTTGAGAAGCTTGTCTAGTTGGGGTCCTTGAGATGTTGCAAAATTCTGTTTCCCATTCCAGAAAGAATACATTTGATTGTCCCAAAAGTGCTTTTTCAACTGGACTTTCTTGGTTATTTTCCTTGAAAACGTTTCAGTTATCCTCCAAGAAGCTTCTTCCGTTATGGCTGAATGTTGGGAAATGGAAGAATTTATATTATTTCCAATCATTTGAAATGAGAAGCAAAATGTTTTCAAGAAAGTCTAGTTGCATGTGTGTGTGTGTGTGTGTGTGTGTGTGTGTGTGTGTGTGTGTGTGTGTATTGGTGTATTGTTGAATACTAGTCTCCCTTTTCATTACCAGCAAAAATATGTTAAATGCATACATACATACATATGAAAATATTGTATATCACTATTCATTTTTCAGGTAGGGCAATATAGAACTCTCAGGAAGGTCCTTTCCATGTCACAACCTAGTAAAGTGGCCCAAGAACTGTGATTCTCTTGAATCATGTCATATTTTGTGACCTAATGGTTTCATCTGCCTTTGGGCACTTTCTTTAACTTAGTTTAAAGTTAGTTTCTTTAATTTAGTTTAACCTCCTGCATTTTCTACATTTAACCCTTCTTCCTTATTTCTGTAAACAAATATGTGAAATATATTGTGTATCTGACCTCAAATAATTTATTATTATTATTATTATTATTATTATTATTATTATTATTATTATTATTATTAATTAGATTTGTATGCCGCCCCTCTCCGTAGACTCGGGGCGGCTCAAAGCAATGATAAAAACAATATACAATGACAAATCTAATAGTTAGAATCTAAAATAACAATAATACATTTAAAAAGTCTAAAAAACAAGAAACCCCAATGTATAAAAAACATACATACAGTCATATCATACACAAAAGAAACTACATAGGCAGGGGGAGATGTTTCAGTTCCCCCACGCTTGACGACAGAGGTGGGTTTTGAGGAGTTTACGAAAGGCAAGGAGGGTGGGGGCAGTTCTAATCTCTGGTGGAAGCTGACTCCAGAGGGTCGGAGCCACCACAAAGAAGGGTCTTCCTTTAGTGTGTTTCATGGCTGAAAATGGGCTTATATCTGAGGCTCCCAGGTCATAGTCCAATTCCTTAATCACCTTAAATATTGTCTCATTTCCTCTTCCATCCCAATGAAATTTCAAAATCAATCTTGCTTTTGTTCTGTTGTTTTAGCAAATATTGGAAAGCATGTGTATATGACTGTTTTAAAGATTTATATAAGAAAACAGAATGATTTCAAGGCAGTTGCTGTACAACACATAAAATGTGTATCATTGCATCTAGATAGTAGAAATATTTCTCATGGAATTTAGGAAATTAATGGTCAAGATTAAGGGCTTTCAGATAAGCCCATTTTTTCTACGTGAAAATGTATCTGTTTATAACCCATAATTTCTCTAAGGTATCCTTTGTCAATTTTTTAAAAGAAATTAAAATGTGAAATTGAAGAGAAAAAAAGCAAAGAATGCCTGAGAGAAATAATGCAGTATATAAAGCTCAGAAATGGGCTTATTTGGAACTGAGGGGATCATGAAGAAAAATAATCTCATCTGAAAAACCTTCATGCTATCCATTAATTTGTTGGCTGCTTCCACGAGAGCGCGAAGGATGAAAAAAAAAATCTATGTCCTTGTTAATTAGTACAGTCTAAGAAAAGTTCTTTCCACCCTGATCAATATAAATCCCTTTTGACACTATTAAAGCTAAGCTAAAATGAAAAAAATAGGGCATCTATACTCTTGTCTCCATTCTGAACTCCATTCTCAATCTCTGTGAAAATATTTCAGCCAAAAGAATATTAAATTAAACTAGTATCTACTGAGACAGAAGGAGGACTTTTGCCCTTTTGTCTTTCAAAAGTTATGGATTATGATTTATTGCCTTGGGAAAAAAAGGAAGGGAAGGGACAAAATAACTACCGTGTTTCCCCGATAGTAAGACCCCCCCGATTGTAAGACATATGGGGGGTTTCAGGGGGGTCGGCTTATATAAGCCATACCCCGAAAGTAAGACATATGTCTTACTTTCGGGGAAACACGGTACTAAAAGCGAGGGAGCAGTTCGCAGCGCCCTGGCGGCGGTTCCCTCCGCTTTGACGGCGCTGGTCCGCTCGCTCGTCCCCGCAACCGACCCGTTTCCCCGACACGCGTCTGGAGGGGAGGAGCCGCTCTGCGCAGTTGGGCAGCCCCACCTGCCTGCCGGAAAGGAGGCGGGCGAAGGAGGGCGCAGCTCCGGCCGCCCGCTCGGCTCGCTTCTACAACTTCGGACCAGCGCCGTCCTTCGCCTCGCATTTCCGGGTTGGCGAGCCTGGATTGTTTTTCCTGCGAGCACTGGTCCCCGCTAAGCCTTCTGCGCCTGACTCTGCGAGGTGAGAGGGAAGAAGGAGAAGCGCTTCTCCTTCTTCCCTCTCGCCTCGCCGAGTGAGGCTTCGGACCAGCGCCGTCCTTCGCCTCGCATTTCCGGGTTGGCGAGCCTGGATTGTTTTTCCTGTGAGCGCTGGTCCCCGCTAAGCCTTCTGCGGCTTAGCGGGGACCAGCGCTCACAGGAAAAACAATCCAGGCTCGCCAACCCGGAAATGCGAGGCGAAGGACGGCGCTGGTCCGAAGCCTGACTCGGCGAGGCGAGAGGGAAGAAGGAGAAGCGCTTCTCCTTCTTCCCTCTCACCTCGCAGTCAGGCACAGAAGGCTTAGCGGGGACCAGCGCTCGCAGGAAAAACAATCCAGGCTCGCCAACCCGGAAATGCGAGGCGAAGGACGGCGCTGGTCCGAAGTTGTAGAAGCGAGCCGAGCGGGCGGCCGGAGCTGCGCCCTCCTTCGCCCGCCTCCTTTCCGGCAGGCAGGTGGGGCTGCCCAACTGCGCAGAGCGGCTCCTCCCCTCCAGACGCGTGTCGGGGAAGCGGGTCAGTTGCGGGAACGAGCGAGCGGACCAGCGCCGTCAAAGCGGAGAGAACCGAGCAGATCAGCTGCTGGGCGGCCTCCCTGGGTCTTCCCGACTTCACCCTGTCAATTTGGTTAGTGAAGGCGGGAAACGGCAGGGGGGGGGTATGTAAGACATACCCCGAAAGTAAGACCTAGTGCGGCTTTTGCGGGTAAAAAGATAGTAAGACACTGTCTTACTATCGGGGAAACACGGTATATTTGGAAGTAGTATATTCTTGGAGTCCAAAAGTCAAGATGTCAATCAGGGGAAGAGAAGGTGTAAGTAATGAGAAAAAAGCCTCAGTGGTGCAGTGGTTAAGTGCAGTTCTGCAAGCTATTTCTGCTGATCACTGGCTGCCAACAGTTTGGCAGATCGAATCTCAGTAGGCTCAAGGTTGACTCAGCCTTCCATCCTTCCAAGGTTGGTAAAATGAGGACCCAGATTGTGGGGGGCAATATGCTTTATTTTCTGTAAACCACTTGGAGAGGGCTGTAAAGCACTGTGAAGCGGTATATAAGCCTAAATGAGAATAGAATAATAGAATAATTCTAATAGAATACATGTTCTTGCACAGGAATAGGAAGTTCAAGGTGCAAAGCTCAAAGAAGGTATAAACCCCGTCTTACTCTCAGCTGTAATCAGCTGCCCAGAGCCACAAACCCGTGTAGTTCTGCTTCATCATTAAACTATCTTTCCAATCCACCTTCAGCCTCCATTTTGTCTCCAGCGCCTTTCTCCCAATTTGGAACAGGAACCAGATGGATATTTCTTCCAACACTAGATTTACCTTCATTTACCTTCATTTTCTAGTCTTTGGATGGTCCTTTAACCTTGGACAAGACTGGCTATCATTTAATAATGGGGGTTTAAGAGACAAAGATAATGGCATTAGTCAAATGAAGCTGACCGTATGTTTTGGCCAAGTACATCTTAGACATCCCAAAGACTCTGGGTACAATCCTTGGTGTCTCTTGTTAAAAAAGACCTCAGATAGCAAGTGAAACCTCTCAGGAAGACACCCTAGAGATTGACTGATAGTTGCATTAAATGGACAAATAGCCTGAAGTATAAATGTAGCTTTCCCTTCCCTTCCCCCTTATCTCAGCCTGGCCTACATTTAATTGCTCCTGGAAGTCCCTGGCCAGCTTTGTGATAAAGTTGATTCAATTTGAGCTCTATGCTTCTGTATCAGCCACAAAAATCAAACAGAGGAGCGTGAGCCGAGCAAAAGTCTTCTTCTTTTTTTTTTTAAAGAAATCCCAGCAAGCTGCACTAGGCCTTCTGAATGGCCCTCGAATTTTAATTGGATTCATGAATACCATCTTTTATACTGTCTCTGGGAAAAAAAGTGACATCCTATATTCTTGTGCAATTTTAACTTTACAGATTCGAGACAGATTTGTAACTGATCCCGTAGCACAGCCAGAGATGAAAGCGATGATTAAAATCTAAGTTCGGGGGGGGAATCCAATCTCTTTAAAGTCTCATGCAGCAGCCGAACCATTCATCCTTTACTCAGATATATATATATATTTCTGATGATGAATGCAACTAAGATTGGAACTCTTCAAACAAACGAGTCAGCGTTTATGCCCTGATACGTCACAACTGAATTCAGAACTGAGGCCCCAAACCTCGGCAATTGCCAAATGAAGAGGTATTTTACAGTGCAATAATTGCAAACACAAACACGCAAATCTCCTGCCTGTGCTATTTTTTTAGACGCCTATCGGAAAACGTCTAGCAAAAAAGAAATTCTTGCCACTTGACTATGAAATTTACAAGAGCATGGCAGGAATCTGAAAAAACCATAGGGGTCCCACAATTTACTCACCAATAATGGGTTTGTCAGGGGCACAGTTTATTCTTGAAAAAAAAGGAATGGGCCTTCACGGGTGAATTGGATAAAAGTCTGTGCTTGTATGTGGTGTGTGGTAATATATGCAGTGATGTGAAAAAGGTTGCTTCTGTTGCTGAGAGAACCAGAGAAAATGGTGGAAACCTGTTCTAGAATGGAAT
The DNA here is from genome assembly GCF_031021105.1 of Erythrolamprus reginae. Lineage (NCBI taxonomy): Eukaryota > Metazoa > Chordata > Lepidosauria > Squamata > Dipsadidae > Erythrolamprus > Erythrolamprus reginae. The sequence goes on from NC_091951.1 coordinate 49,526,716, forward strand.
GGAATGGAATGGAACGGAATGGAATAGAACAGAACAGAACAGAATAGAACAGAATTCTTTTTTGGCCAAGTGTGATTGGACAAACAAGGAATTTGTCATTGGTGCATATGCTCTCAGTGTAAATAAAAGAAAAGATACATTTGTCAAGAATCATGAGGTAAAACACTTAATGATTGTCGTAGGGTACAAACAAGCAGTAAGGAAACAATATTAATATAAGCTACAAAGCAACAAATTACAACCATACAGTCATAAGTGGGAGGATATGGCTGATAGGAACGATGAGAAGACTACTAGTAATAGTAACGCAGCCTTAGTGAATAATTTGACAGTGGTGATGGAATTATTTGTTTAGCAGAGTGATGGCATTTGGGGAAATGTTCTTGTGTCTAGTTGTCTTGGTGTGCAGTGCTCTATAGCATCATTTTGAGGATAGGAGTTGAAACAACTTATGTCCAGGATGCAAGGGGTCAGTAAATATTTTCACAGCCCTCTTTTTCACTCAACAATGGAAGGCAGGTTGGCAGCAATTGTTTTTTCGGCAGTTTTCATTATGCTCTGAAGTCTGTGTCTGTCTTGTTGGGTTGAATAACTGAACCAGACAGTTTTAAAGGTGCAAATAACAGACTCAATCATTTCTCTGTAGAAAGACCAACCATTTCCTCCACCCTGTTTGTATCAGGCCAGCATACCATGTGTTGTGGGAAGATCTCACACTCTCTAAGCCACACATACACACCCCAATGATTTCCTGTACATTAATAATTCCAGTGCATTTGTAAAGCCACAGCAGTGCCTATGACATTTCAGGTCTTCTACAAAAGCAATAACATTTTCCAGCATTCATGAGAGAAAATTACATTTGAAGGTAAACAAGTCTCTCTCCTCTGGCTTATTGGCAAATACTATTACTTTGAGGAATAACAAACTTCTTGAAATGTCTCAGCACTGAATATGAGGGACATGGCGTAAAATATTTCCAGCCCCAGGATTTGGTTATAAAGGGGATTATATAACCCATTCCTTTCAGGTCTTTCTGAAACAACATTCTGGCTCTATGAGAGCTTCTTTTCACCACAAGTAACTGGGGCTGTTTTACCACTAAGCGATGGTTTGTTGAGTCTATGGATGCCTATTGATGACAACGGGTTCAGTTAATGACTCCCACATTCCATTAATGACTGCAGATCTGCTAGACAACCTTAACGATTTGCCTAAGAGCAAAAAAAAGTTGTAAAATTGGGTCACTGACATGACCACTCACTAAATAATTGGCATGACTCACGATCTTATTTCCATGCTCAATTGTTGTTATAAATCAAGAACTACCTGTACTATCTATTTATTGATTTATTGATTTATTTTATTAATTTCTTAGCTGCCCCTTTTGAGGCGACCCAGGGCGGTGTACAACATTAAATATAACAATATATGAGAAATCTAAATAACTATAAAAGTTATGAAAATTTACTAAAAAACATTTTAAAAGTCCACATGTACACTCACACACATTCATCCAGTCCAATCATATCTAGTATCGGTCAGAGACAGTCTCATCACTCACGGCCCCCATACCGGCCGGCAGAGGTAAGTTTTTAAGGCTTTACGAAAGACCAGGAGGGAGGGGGCGGTACGTACAGTGATACCTTGGTTCTCGAATGCCTTGGTTTTTGTACATTTCGGATACTGAACAAAATTTTCTGCAAAAATTTGCTTCGTATCCGAACAAAAATTTGGATACTGAACAGAAAATTTTGTTTACTATCTGAAATGTAAGATCTGAGGGGACGAGGTGAGACGGAATGGGAGTCAGGATCTGACACGCCCCTCCTGGCCACCCTCTTAACGGCCTCCCAGTCTCTACCTTGTAACTGCTCCAAGCTGAAGGAAAGGTAGGTCTGGCTGCAATACTGGCAGCTTCGAGGGGCTCCTTTCCTCAGCGGTTCAGTTCGTTACCTCCAGCCAGCTGCACCAACTTTTTCTTTCCTGGCGGCGGTGGCTCCGGTGGCTTCCCTTCATCATGTGATGTTCCTGACGCTGCTGCTGCTCCTCGAAGGGAAGCCACCAGAGCCGCCACTGCCGGGCAAGAAAAAGTTGGTGTAGCTGCCTGGAGGTAACGAACTGAACCGCTGAGGAAAGGAGCCCCCCGAAGCAGCCAGTATTGCAGCCAGCCCTACCCTTCCTGCAGCTTGGAGCAGTTACAAGGTAGAGACTGGGAGGCTGTTAAGAGGGCGGCCAGGAGGGGCGTGTCGGGATTCTGACTCCCATTCCCTCTCACCCCATCCCCTCAGATCTTTATCCCAAAGGCAATAGAGGAAATACTGTAGATTTAATTGGTTCCCAGCAAGACAATGGACTGGGAACCAATTAAATCCATTTCCATTATTTCCTATGGGATAAATTAATTCGATTCTCGACCAAATCAGTTCTCAACCACACTTCTGGAACGGATTGTGGTCGAGAACCGAGGTACCACTGTATCTCTGGAGGGAGTTTGTTCCAGAGGGCCAGAGCCGCCACAGGGAAGGCTCTTCCCCTAGGCCCCACCAGTCGACATTGTCTGGCTGATGGGACCTGGAGAAGGCCGACTCTTTGGGACCTAACTGGGCGCTGGGCTACATGAGGCAGAAGACAGTCCCAAAGATAATCTGCTCCTAAGCCATGTAGGGCTTTGTAGGTCATAACCAGCACTTTGAATTGGTCCTGGAGACCAATTGGCAACCAGTATAGCTCACGGAGTGATGTTGAAATGTGGGCAGATCTTGGTAGTCCCACTATAGCTCATGTGGCTGCATTATGTTATGTTATACCAGCTATGTTATGCTGGTATAAATTATTGTATTTTGTTTCCCCAGAGCCAAGGAAGACTTTAACCCACCTTTCACACAGGTCATCCATTATGTCAGCACCCCAAAGGACATTTTCTGATTTTTTTCTAATTTATTTATTTATTGTTTATTTATTTATTAGATTTGTATGCCGCCCATCTCCGCAGACTCGGGGTGGCTCACAACAACAATAGAAAACAGTTCATAACAAATCTAATAATTTTAACAATTAAAAAAGGAAACATTAAAATCCCCGTTATTAAAACATACATACACACAGACATACCATACTTAAATTGTATAGGCCCGGGGGAGATGATTCAATTCCCCCATGTCTGACGGCAAAGGTGGGTTTTAAGGGGTTTACGAAAGGCAGGGAGGGTGGGGGCAGTGCTAATCTCCGGGGGGAGCTGGTTCCAGAGGGTCAGGGCCACCACAGAGAAGGCTCTTCCCCTGGGGCCCGCCAAACGACATTGTTTAGTCGACGGGACCCGGAGAAGGCCAACTCTGTGGGATCTAATCAGTCACTGGGATTCGTGTGGCAGAAGGCGGTCCCAGAGATATTCTGGTCCGATGCCATGAAGGGCTTTATAGGTCATAACCAACTCTTTGAATTGTGACCGGAAATTGATTGGCAACCAATGCAGACTGCGGAGTGTTGGTGTGACATGGGCATACCTAGGGCAGCTCATGATTGCTTTCGCAGCTGCATTCTGCACGATCTGAAGTTTCTGAACACTTTTCAAAGGTAGCCCCATGTAGAGAGCATTACAGTAGTCTTAATTATAGATTCTAAAATTAGAATCTAAAATATTACACTAGTTCAATGGTGCAATTTACTTACCTTCTCTACCGGTTCAGAATCATGTCTTTTTTCACCCCCTGCGCATGGGCAGAAGGCTTTGTACATGCACAGAGGGTTTAAAAATAGAAAATGGCAGCATCTGGGCAGGTGGGCGGAGCCATGCACTGCCACCACTACCATTCTCTGAACCACCAGCAGCCACCACTATCAGTACGCGTAAACCAAGTCGAACTGGTAGGATTTCACCCCTGCCTTTGTTTCTTGCTTCTTGAAATCCATCAGCAAATTAGTGACTTATTAACGCTCCGGCAAGATAATACACAAGACAAATGCTTGCTTTATTAGACCACAAACCCACCCAGTCCCAAGCTGTAGACTCATTTTATAGCATTTTGTTTACACAAAATGAAAGAAAGTGACTACTCACTCTTTTCCACTTTTAATTAATAAAGGCAGCATAACATGCACTTTTTTCATCATTCTATGGACTAAAATAGCCAAATTGCTTTTGTTTCAGATAAGGAAGCATTAGCATTACTTGAAGAAAATGCAATCGTCTTTCCTCTTCGCTGGCTAAATTTTCATGACTGAAGTTATGCTTCAGCTTTAAATAAATATTCTTTTCCTACCAAATTGTAAGGTGGAGATATTCTCTGTTTATTTAGGAAGGTGTGATCCGCATTCGCCTTTGATAATTTTTTCGTCTTATCAAAACTCTTAGCTGTCTTCAAATTATGGGATGTTTTGCCCGAAAAGCTGAATATAATTTGCATTTCAGTGTGTGAAATCTATTGCCTGCTAACATAAAGTAATTTTAACATTCATTTGTGATGGAACCTCATAGGAGTTTCAGCTGTATGTATTAAACAAAGTAAAATTCAACTGTAACTAGCAATAATCCAAGAAAGAACTATAGAACCAATTTCTCCTAGCATACATTTCATTGGGTCCGGACTATAGGGATTGTTCAAAGTTGTAACAGGAAAAAAATAACTTATGATCAGTCCTTGCACTTATGATCATTACACCAACCCCAGGGTCAGATGATCAAAATTCAAAAGCAAAGCAACCACCTTTAATTTATGATGCTCTTCAGTTATTTGAATGATGCCATCATATTCATATGTACTCTTCTTTTCTCAAGGTGAAATAATTAGTTTTTGTCATTTGGAAATTATACAATGGTACTTCAGTACTTGCAATTAATTGGTCCCAGGAAGTGTGATGAGTACAAAAAACGATGGGTACTGTTCTGCCTAACTGTGCTCAGGCAATGCGTAACAGTCTAAGGAAAAGAAATCAAACACACACGTGCTCTGCTAATCAGCAAACTTGTATTAAATAAACAAAAAAGGGTTCTCAAAACAGTTCTTAGTGTCCGAAAACAATGATAGTGCAAGGCTTACTTCAGCCGCATACAAAAACACAGGAAAAAACAAACAAAGACAGCCTGGAATGAGCAAAGACATTTCAGGAGTCCTTTTGAATCTTTGGAGCAAACAGCAAGTCCCAGAGTTTTCACCTCCCACTTGTATGAAAAAGCTGGGTTGAAAACTCCAACGGCACAGAACAGAAACTTCAGAGCAGGAACCACAAAATTACACAGATAAACAGCCACAGTTTGCCTTGGGCCTTTGTTCCCTTTTATCCCTTTAGCCCCCATTAAGGGAACCACACCCAGCCCTCAGTATAAGGACCACACCCAGCCCAGGTGCTACTATTATGACTTTTAATACTCCTTCAACCGATCCCTTCTTTGCATAGCTCTTCAGCTACGCAGATCAATATATTGATCTGCAGAAGAACCCAGGGACGAAAGACTGTCTGAGGGACTGCATGCCAAATCCCCTGGGCTGTCTGCTGAATCCTGCGTACCAATGGCTTCGTCCTCCTGTCTGTCTGCCACGTCTTCCTGTCTGTCTGCCACATCTTCCTGGCTGTCAGCCAGGCTTTCGCATTCACTTTGTGCCATGTGTCTCCCATCTGTGGGAGCAACGGCTGGCCCAGGCCCAAACACAACAGGTACCAGACAATTTCCCCCATAATATAGTAAATTATAAGGCAGCCACCAATGACAAGATCTAGCTTGTGTATTGAGTACCAAGCAAATGATGAGAACCAGGGCAAAGTTTTGCATCAAAATGTGTTGAGTACAAAATTCAATGAGTTTCAAAGTAGTTATGAAGTAATGTACCACTCTCTTGATGCATCCTAAAGTTGCGTTTACCTTTTCCATAGCTAGATCACATTGCTGGCTTATATTCAGTTTATAATCCAGGACTATTTTTTAATATCTTTTCTGCATGGATGATTTCCAAAATAGATATTCTCTATGTCATACTTGCACATTTGATTTTTGCTTTCTATCTGAAGAACATTGCATATGCCTCTGTTAAATTGAGTTACCTTTGGCATACTTGTCTTATTTACCACTTTGAATTTTGTTTCTTCTAGGTTATTAGCATTTGCACCCATTTTTGCCTCCTCTGAGATTTTTTCCTGTCCACTTCTTCATTAAAGACATTAAGAACAATATCAATGAACAGAGAACTAGGAGTAGTTTTGACACCTCTTTCCAGTTTGATGAAGAATCTTCGTTGAGCACTTTTTGAGTAGGCTTTTTCAAACAGCTATGTATCCACTTAGCCATCATGCCATCCAGCCCATTTTTGAACTAGTTTGTTAATGGTTAAGCTTGATTACCTGCATTTGTGTAGCAAACTCCACAAATTATATCCTGTGAAGAAGTGCTATCCAGAATCTCTGCTCAGTTTCATTAGCTCTTTTGAGAAATAAGAAGGAAAAACTATCCAATAACTTTGTTCATGTCCTGCATTATTTTTATAAACTTCTAACCTATCCCACCCATTCATTATTTTTCTCCCAAGCCAAAAGTATCAAATAATAGATAAGCTTTCTCTCTAAGGGTTTCTACAACTACTCAATCATTCTGATTATCCTTGTCTGTACCTTATCTCACAAGAAGAGAATCATATCCATAGATAAGAGTGTTGCCATATTATTATCACCCACTGTGTTGATCAGGGCTATGCACAACATTCTAAATGTAGTTACACACAATGATCTCAATAAAAAAATATTGTACCTTAGATCACAGATGTACAATCTGATAGCTATACCCTAATTCCACTCCATGTGTGTTACAGTGTATAGAAATAATCGGATGCATAATTATTAAGATGTGGAGTAGGAGAAGGATTCTTTTTTTTAACATCTAGAAGAGGAAGAGAATAATCCATAATCTGATGACCGAATATCTACTTTACTCTCATAAGATCCTATAGCCTGTATATTGAATCTCCACTTTAAATGATCTCTATAGCAGAACTGGAGAAAAAAAAAAACTTTAGGAGATAATTATAGGGGGGGGGGGGAAATCTCCAAAATACAATTGATAATCTCAGGAAATTGTGAGATCTGAATGGTCTAATTATATTAAAGCAATGCATATGATCATGGGTACCTCTGTTTTTCTAGTGAAACTGGAGAAAATTTGCTTGGGAACGTCTCTATGTTATGTCAGATTCTGCTTCATATTGATAATTCTATAAGACTTTCTCAAAATTAAGAATTTAGAAACATCTTGACTCTAAATAGGGGTGGAATAGTGATCGATATCTGAAATTGCTATTTTTCAGTTGGAGCTATTCCATCAGGAGTAGGAACTGTGTACGTAGTGTGTTAACAGTTCATGCATGAAATTGTAAAATAAAACTAAGTTCTGGTGATTTCTACTCTATCTTTCCATTTGCCAGTTTCAAAGCGCAATGCATAAGCTGCCACATCCATAGAACTGAAAAGAAGAGGAAAGGGGGGAGGCAGAACCCAGAGAGATTTAACCATTGGAATTGGGTAGCTATAATAAATGTAAATAAATAAAATTTTAAAGGTTGCTAAAATTGTATTGTATGTAAAACTTGAGTTCCTTTAAAGCTGCTCATGAAGCACAATGTTGACCCACTTCTGACCAGCTTGGTATCATATAATACATTCTTAAAGAAACATTTAGGCCCAATACTTTTGTTATAATTATTGTTGAGGCAGAGTGTGTATAATATCTTTGGCACAATCATTAAGGGATGTGCATGTGTGTCTGTCTAGTTTTGTGACCCAAAGTGCCACACCGACACCAAGCATGCATATTCTACCAGTCCTACTAAATATATTATTGCAGTTCACACTTGTGTGAAAGACAAATGTGGGTTTAATTTAGCAGTGTCTACAGAATTTATTCGGCAATATGAAAATAGATCTGTACATCTGCATGCCCAGAACCTAAGCAATACAGATAAAGGGAGTCCATTTGTTTCCAGTTCAGTTGCACTGTGCTTATTTTTATAATTATTATTAGTGTATGGCATTGTTACACTAGCCAAGAGACGGCAATGCAAATGCACAGAAATAATTTGCCTTGCCAAGTTATTTGTGCTCTGATGCACCATAGAAGGGCAAGCTGGTTGTGCACCAGAAAGAAAGATGAGTGTCTCTTCTTGCAGGGTAATCTAAAGTCCCTTCTCTTTCCACAGCTGCTTTGCAAACAGGTACCTCAACCAGGAAGGATCAGAATTGTCAGGAATCTGACTGCCTGTACGGGGCACCAACTTGTCTCCCCACCAAAGAGATACCTATTTATCTACTTAGAAAATATTTTCTCCCCACCAAAGAGGTACCTATTTATCTACTTAGAAAATATTTATCTAACATACTGTACTTTCAAACTGCTAGATGGACTGAAGCTGAGGTGAGTGGCAGGAGCTCACCTCCCTATGCAATGCTAGAACTCAAACTGAAGGAGAACAGAGTGTCATTAACCTAAGCCACAATGACTCTTTCTTTCTTTCTTTCTTTCTTTCTTTCTTTCTTTCTTTCTTTCTTTCTTTCGTTAGTCCAGTACACTATAATACACGATGAAGGTAATAGAGAATGCCTTCGAGGAAAATATATTAGAGAAAGAATAGAAGAAAGAATATAGGAATAAAATACTGTATATCAATGAGAGAATAGAAGAAAATATATAGGGCTAGAAGAGAATATATATGGGATATAGGGGAGACAATAGGACAGGGGTCAGAAGGCACTCTAGTGCACTTATGCACACCCTTACTGACCTCTTAGGAATCTGGAGAGGTCAACCATGGACAGTCTAAGGGTAAAATGTTGGGGGTTAGGGGATGATATTATTGAGTCCGGTAATGAGTGCCACGCAGTGATGGGCTACCAAAATTTTTACTACCACACTGTGGGCATGGCTTGTGTATTTTGTTTCAACATTTTTCAGTGCAAATTGGATGCTTTGGGGTGGAGCTCCAAATTTTTCTACTGGAATTGTGTTCCTGACTGTTCCCGTAGGAGCCCATCACTGGTTCCACGTTTCAACAACTCTATTACTAAAGTCGTATTTTTTTACAAGTTTGGAGCGGTTAACATTGAGCTTGAATCTGTTATATGCTCTTGTGTTGCTGTGGTTGAAGCTGAAGTAGTCGTTTACAGGCAGTGTTAAATCAGAGACAGAGGCAAGAGGGAAGTGACAACAGCTCTTTATTTGATCAGCAGGAGCATTCAGAGAGCCCAGCTCGCAGGCTGGAAAAGAATCTAGCGAGAGATTGAGAAACCCCGGCAAAAACCCACACTTATATACTTTGTTGCCAGCACTGGGATTGGTGACATTGTTTCAAGTCCTCGCGCTGAAGCTCCTGATTGGTCGTCTTTGCAGGCTTCCTATTAGTTAGCCTGCGGGCTCCTATTGGCTGTGTCTGATCCAATCAGGTATCTGTGTCTGATCCAATCAGGGATCTCTCTTTCGTAACAGCATGCAAACATAACAGGCAGGACGTTGCAGCATATCATCTTGTGGGCAATACTTAGATCATGTTTAAGGCGTCGTAGTTCTAAGCTTTCTAGACCCAGGATTGTATTCTTAGCAGTGTAGTTAAAAACCAAACCAATGCTAAAGTTTGATTTGTCTTTAAGACCCTTGAGACACTATTTGAAAGAAAGTCCTGCCTAATAATCTTCTGGCTCTTAGGTTTCAGGCCTTCTAAGATAAATGGTAGCTTGAGGGCTTTGCTGCTCTCCTCAAACAAAAGAAGCAACATTGAAATTGATTAGTTTGGTCAATTTCTGTTAAACAGAAGAAAAACCCAAGTGAAGAATGGGAGGATATTCCTCCCCTACCCTCCTTTCCTTTCCTTTTCTTTTGAATGGAATAAACATGACAAGATTTGTTGCTGGAAGATCGAGAACAAATTCGGATGAGGCAGTTGTTGGGTTTTTTTTTTTGCTCATTCTCAACATGCTGAGTTTGCAGAACTAAAAAACTCTGTTTCTGAAGCCTTAGGGAGTCAAAAATGAAATCTAAAGAATGCCACTGTTTTTTCAATGCAGACTTTGCAAAATGTGGGTTTTCAGACTTGCTTAGGTATTATTGTAATCTCCAGTATAATATTTATTTGTTTTTTACCTCCTCTTCTATTTAAGTGTCTGATTTAGAACAAGGATAATCAACTCAGGACAATGATAAGGGTCTTCTTTCAGGAAGGATATGTTCTCCTCTTCATTGACCCGTCTGGGATATTTGTATAATTATTAGCTATTCTCAAATATTCAATGTTTGGGTAGAAGACACGTGGGCCACCAGACAGCTGAGAGGCCCGGGGGCAGCAAAATCAGCAGCAGCGAAATCGGCGGTGGCATTGGAGGAGCAGCTCCCGATGCTGATCAGCCCAAACCGTTGGCTCCCTTTGCTGCTGGAGGCGGGTAGCCGCCCATCCATCGGGCTGTCTTCTGCCTCCGGATCCGGAGGCACGCCCATGGCCACCGAGGGCTCTTCCCCAAGCGCAGAAAAAAAACGGGTCCGGCGAGGGGGCTGAGCCTTGGCCACCGCTGCCCAGATTGTACCTCCTGCCCCCACGGCGGCCAACAGAAGACACATGGGCTGCCAAATAGCTCAGGGGCCCGGCGGCGGCAAAATCAGTGGCAGTAAAATTGGCGGCAGCAGGGGCAGTAAGGCTCTTCAAGTGGAGCGTACCAACGCTCCAAAAATTAAAGGGGAAGGATCGGAATATAAGACACTCCCCGAAAATAAGACATAGCACAACTTTTGGAGCAAAAATTAGTATAAGACAGTGTCTTATTTTCGGGGAAACACGGTAGTTCTCTTACTAAGACTGTGAGAAATCCCTTAATCCACCCCATTCTCTTCTATACCTCATTGACTTGGAATAAAATAGAATGGAATGGAATGGACTGGGATAGAATAGAATAGAATAGAATAGAATTCTTTATTAGCCAAGTGTGATTGAACACACAAGGAATTTGTCTTTGGTGCATATGATCTCAGTGTACATAAAAGAAAATATACATTTGTCAAGAATCTTAATGATTGTCATGATTGATTGATAGATAGCTGGGCTAGTTTTATTGATGGTGGAAGAATATGTACCTTCCAGAAGATTGGAAGTCTCAGATCCACTTAACTGATTCAAAAGGTGTTTAAACTCCCCATCTCAAGCAGACACCTAGAGTCCCCCAATTCCACCAATCCTGTATCATAGAGAGCAACGTCTGCATAATTTTACTTGCTGGCAAATGACACAAGGAGGAAAGGAAGGAAACCTAGAAATCCATCAATCACTGCTCTAAAAGTGACCTATAGTAAAGCTGTAACAACATAACTCACTAATCTTGTGATTGAATTAGAAGTACAATAAAGGGAATAGTACAATTTCTGATGGTGTAGTTTTCTATTGACACAAGGATGGGAGTATGGCATCTGACAAAATGCCGTATGTATTTTCACATGGATTTTTCTATATAAATGTTATGTAGTGTTAATTAACTAGATGGTACCCTTTCACATTTACATATATATTTAAAAGGAAAAACATCCTCATCTGAATTAAAGTGTTTACATATATTTTAATATTGCTAAGTGTGCATTTCTAACCACATCTTTCATTACATAGTTTTTTTAAAATATATAATGCTATATGGAGGAGGAAGCTAAATATAGCACTGCAACATGAAAATACTGTAAACCTGAGTTTATTAAATCAGATCCCAGAAAAACAAGTAGCATAACTTCCTTTTGAGATTTTAATTCAGGAAGTGAAGATGGCATTCATCCATAGTAATTGTGTTGGATACAATAGTAGGGTTGATACCTAAGGACAGGTAATTAGGCAGTCAAAGACAAAGCTTTCATACATATGCATACTTTGGTCATCTCACAACTAAATAAGTACAAGAACACCAACATTCACTTTTCATTTGGAAAAAAAATCTGAAGGCAAATTATTTTTCATCAAAGAGAATGACAGCTGGTACGTGGAAAACACAGGAGACTTTTTGGCAGGGCCTTATATTTATTCTAACAATTTAGGATAACTTCCAACTGTGTTTTTTTTCAAGAGCTGTATAAAACTATGGCAGGTAGGTCAAAGAGATGGAGAGAGCAATATGAAAGGCTTTCCAGACAAACAATGGCTTGATCTTTCATAAATAAAGAGGGACTAAGAAGGAGAAAATGTTTTATTTGCAAACAAATAACAGCTTTTATTCATGGCTATGGGGAAAATAAGCTTTAGTTTACTGGATTGCAATCTATTTTCAGTAAATGCTTACTATTCAACTTTCCTTTTTAATCAGGGCATTTTATCTTTGTGAACTTTTACTTATTACAGCATCATGATCTTTCCTGGCTAATACCCTATAAAGAGCTAATTAATAATAAGCTGCCGTAGTTCATGCAGATAGAACGGAGGGGAGAGAGAATTAGATATACATTATCTGGAAATAATGGTCACATTTTGAGAAACAACTAAAGGATTTTATTGACTAAAATGGCTTAACAAATGACACTTAAGTAATTCATTGGCAAGTTGGAACAAAAGCTGTGCTGGAAGCTAATTCAGTCATTTCTCCAACAGACATCGGCATTGAATTGGCTGCAGATTTTCACTAGGATTAATTAATTCAAACTTAATTTTTCCAGTGACTATGTTTTTATTTTAATGAAAAGTTCATTCACTCTAATGGTGCTTGGAAGAAAGGTTGAGACAAAGGCTAAGGATAAGGTTAAAGTTAAGGTTAGAGTTGAGGTTGAGGTTAAGATTAAGGATTTTTATTATCCAAAGATTGATTGCTTATATTGTATCTTTACCATGTTAGAACTGAACTAAAAAGTTAGGTGAGAACTGTATCAAAATGTAAGTGTAATGAAATAACTCTGCATTTTTCTCAGTGGCATTTTCTCTCATAGCTGACAGCTACAATTTGTATATATAAATCATCTAGGAATTCTATATCAAAGCTCAGCAATTTTCTGGTGTTTAGAGAATCATACATAACATTTCTAGGAGAAAGCAAAGATGCATAGTAAATATGGCCATATTTGCAGGGCTACAAGTTGGCTGTTACATTCTTAGAGATTTGAGGAGATATTCGTCCAAATACAGTGATACCTCATCTTACAAATGCCTCGTCATACAAACTTTTTGAGATACAAACCCGGGGTTTAAGATTTTTTTTGCCTCTTCTTACAAACTATTTTCACCTTACAAACCCACCGCCGCCGCTGGGATGCCCCGCCTCTGGACTTCCGTTGCCAGCGAAGCACCCATTTTTGTGCTGCTGGGATTCACCTGAGGCTCCCCTCCATGGGAAACCCCACCTCTGGACTTCCGTGCTTTTGTGATGCTGCAGGGGAATCCCAGCAGTGCAAAAACGGGCGCTTCGCTGGCAACGGAGGTCCGGAGGTGGGGTATCCCAGCGAGGGGAGCCTCAGTGTAATTGCAGCATCACAAAAACACAGAGGTCCAGAGGTGGGGTTTCGAGGACTTTGGTGTTTTTGCGATGCTGCAATTTCACTGATGCTCCCTTCGCTGGGAAACCCCACCTCTGGACTTCCATTGCCAGAGAAGTGCTCATTTTTGCGATGCTGGGATTCCCCTGCTGGGATTTCCCTGCAGCATCGCAAAAACACAGAAGTCCGGAGGTGGGGTTTCCCATGGAGGGGAGCCTCAGGGGAATCCCAGCAGTGCAAAAACGGGCAGTTTGGCTGGCAAAAGGGGTGAATATTGGGCTTGCACGCATTAATCGCTTTTCCATTGATTCCTATGGGATCACCTTAAGAACCTCATCCCGGAACCAATTAAGTTTGTAAGACACTGTATCACTGTATCTGGAAGATTGCAGGAGGTTGGCCCTGGGTTTTAAATTTCACAAGAGATATCCTTTGACTCTTGGTGAGCATTAATTTGTGTTAGTCCATATGCTGCATCTTTCATGTGTCATATATTCTGTGTTGCATAGAGTATGTGCATCCTTGAGAATGGGAAACGAAGCTGAGCAATGCTTAGTGACAGGTTTTTTTCCAAATAGCAATAGCATTTAGACTTATATACCACTTCATAATGCTTTTACAGCCCTCTCTAAACAGTTTACAGAATCACCATATTGCTCCCAACAATCTGGGTCCTTATTTTACCCACCTTGGAAGGATGGAAGGCTGAATCAACTTTGAGCCGGTGGTAAGATTTGAATTGCTGAACCACTAGCAGTTAGCTGAAGTAGCCTGCACTCTAACCATTGTGCCACCTCAGCAACAAAAGGAGATTTATGTATGTGAAGTATATTATAAGCAAAGCCTAGCACCTAACTAGATGCACTTCTTTATTTGTATTCTGTCTTTATTATTTTTACAAATAATTCAAGATGGTGAAAATATCTAGTACACCTTCCTCCTTCTATTTTCCAACAGCAACAAATAATAAACTTGTGAGGTAAATTGGGCAGAAAGAAGAGTGATTGGCCCAAGGTCAACCAGCTGGCAAAGGTAGAACCTGAATTCACAATCTTTGGCTTTCTAGCTTGCTGCTTTAACCACTAGTCTAGAGGCTAGACGCATGATGGTGAATCTATGGCAAGCGTGCCAAGGTGGTACGTGGAGCCATATTGCAGGGCACATGAAGTGTTGCCCTATGTCAGCTCCAGCATGCATGCACATGCTAGCCAGCTGGTTTTTGTCCTTGGGGAAAGCCGTTTCGCCCTCTGGAGGCTTCCGGAAGCTTCCCTGAAGTTCCAGAGTGCAAAAAACCTGCCCTATGGGCAAACCGGAAGTTCAGGAAAAAAAGACCCCCGGCTTGCCTGTTGCACTGTTTTTTGCACTCTGAAGCCTTCAGGGAAGTTTCCTGCAGCCCTAGAGTGTGAAAAACAGCACATTGGGCAACCGGAAGTCCGATTTCCAAACTTCCAGTTTGCCAATGTGGCTGTTTTTTTCACTGTCCCAGATTTCAATGAGGCCTGTGTGTATGCACTGGAACGGGGGGGGGGGTGTTGTGTGCATGTGCAGGGGAAGCATAAGGGGGTGCGTGTGGACACATTTGCATGAGCTATCACATGCACACACATACACTAAAAAAGGTTCGCCATCACTAGTCTAAACCAGGGGTAGGCAAATTTGGCTCTTCTATGGCACGTGGACTTCAAATCCCAGAAGTCCTGAGCTAGCATGATTGGCTCAGGAATTCTAGGAGTTGAAGTCCACAAGTCATAGAAGAGCCAACTTTGCCTATTCCTGGTCTAGACTAACTTGATTCTTTGCATCCTATCAGGAAGAGAGTCAAACAGAAAGTGCCAGGAGCATGTATGTATGACTGGGAAGGAAGGCAGGAGGAAAGAACCTCAGATTAGCAATCTCTTAATCCAGCTACAGCAGTGATAGAAAAAGAAGGAAAACAAAGTAAACCCTGAACTTTCTATCTGCAGTTCACTACCCTCCTTGAGTCCTTAAGTCACGAGGTGCTGCACATTCAGTGTCATTGTTTCTGGGATGAGACAATTACCTTGCTGCCACAGGCTAGAGCTGGGTCCATTATTTATGGAAAAGACCATAAATCAGTGACAACAACCATCCCAAGGTCCAATCCCTGGCTTCTCCAAATAGTGCAAAAAATGATTGCCCCAAATCTCAAAGAAATACTGAGAGTTTATTATATTCTTTCAAATTATTTGGCTTATAAAAGGGGGTGGGGGTCTTTTTTTCCACCTTTCCCCCTCCTTTTTTTCTTCAAAGTACTAAACTTTTTTCGAAGTACAAAAAAGGAAGACTTTTTTTTCCTTTTAAATTGAAACTTTCTAATACTTCTTATTCTTTGGCTTTAACATACAAACTTCAAAATTGCATTTAGCTCCCTCCCTCCAAACTGTTCTGTCCCAGCAATGAATCTTCCAAGAAATAAGTCCACAAACAAGGATTTTATCAGATTTCAGCATAAAATTCTAATATTTTATAAAGCAGCGACAAAGCAAGGAATGTTTTTTCTGGGTCAGCTAATTATGGTCCAAGAACAGATATCAATTTCATAGCTATTTCTCCTTTGATCACACAGCTCTCATTTTCATTGACTTACTTTGAGTTGGCAGGAAGCCTGGAGATAAGAATTTCCCTTTTCTTGATTGGTAATTCATCATAATAAACTAAATAGTCCAAAATCCAAATCTGATCAGCCACCTTTCACAATGTGCAGCAACAGCCAAAAAAAGCCAATACAATCCTAAACTGCATCAACAGGGAAATACACACCAAGACCAGGGAAGTCTTAATTCCACTCTACTATGCCCTGGTCAGACCACAACTGGAGTACTGTGTTCAGTTCTGGTCACCATACTTCAAAAAAGACATTGAAACTCTGGAGAAGGTGCAGAAAAGAGCAACCAAAATGATCAGGGGTCTAGAAACCAAGACTTACGAAGAGAGACTGCGGGAACTGGGCATGGATAGTCTAGAGAAAAGGAAAGCCAGAGTGGACATGATAGCAGTCTACAGGTATACGAGGGGTTGCCACAGAGAGGAGGGGATCACTTTATTCTCCAGGGCACCGGAGGGCCAGACGAGGAACAACGGCTGGAAGCTGACCAAGGAGAGATTCAACCTGGAAATTAGGAAGAACTTCCTGACGGTCAGAACGATCAACCAGTGGAACAACCTACCAGCGGACGTTGTAAACTCCAATACTCTGGACATTTTAAAGAGGAAATTGGACTGCCATTTGGCTGGGATGCTATAGGGTTCCTGCTTAGGCAGGGGGTTGGACTTGATGACCCGCATGGTCCCTTCCAACTCTAACAATAAATAAATAAATAAAATAAAAAAGTTGACTTCTGCATTTGCTCATCACAAGACTCACCCTTAAATACCCAAAAGGCATGGCCAAGTGTTCTAAAGGTCTATTCATGCAGAGACCTCTTCCTGCTCAGCCACTCATGTCTTACACTTCTGCACACCCTGGCACCAAGAAGAGGCTCTTCCTCTTCTCCTGAGTTACTCATGGGCACCTCTGGATATGCAACAGGCCCTGGTTGGATTTCAGCCTCTACAACCTCCTCGCTATCAAACTCGGGTGTCAAGTACACTGTCTTAGAATATTAACCCACACCTGTCTCTCGCTCCTCAGAACTTTTGCCAGACCCATCCTCGAATACAGCTCATCTGTTTGGAACCCATATCGCATCTCAGACATTAACACCCTTGAAAATGTCCAAAGATACTTCACCAGAAGAGCCCTTCACTCCTTCACTCAAAAGAGAATATCCTACGAGACTAGACTTTCAATCCTGGGACTAGAAAGCCTAGAACTAAGACGCCTTAAACAAGATCTAAGTATTTCCCACAGGATCATATGCTGCAACATCCTGCCTGTCAGCGACTACTTCAGCTTCAACCACAACAACACAAGAGCACACAACAGATTTAAACCTAATATTGACCGCTCTAAACTTTACTGTAAAAAATATGACTTCAGTAACCGAGTTGTCAAAGCATGGAACTCATTACCAGACTCCATAGTGTCATCCCCAAACCCCCAACACTTTACCCTTAGATTATCTACGGTTGACCTATCCAGATTCCTAAGAGGTCAGTAAGGGGCGAGTACAAGGGCACTAGTGTGCCTTCCGTCCCCTGTCCTATTGCTCTCCTATATCTCTTATACCTTTCTTCTATTCCTATATCTCTTCTTCTATTCCTTCATTGATATGTTTTATTACTATATCTTCTTTTCTATTCTTTCTTAGATATATTTTACTATGAGTATCTCCTCTATAACCTTCATCATGTATTTTACTATGTGTATATAGATATATACCCACTACAACCCTCATTGTGTATTGCACAAAATAAATAAATAAATAAATGAATGAATGAATGAATGAATGAATGAATGAATGAATGAATGAATAAATAAATAAATAAATAAATAAATAAATAAATAAATAAATAAATAAATAAATAAATAAATAAATCTGGGATCAGCTGCACAGGACACGGATGGGCCACAACACAAACTACGCTTATAGAATTTATTTTTCATTTATAAACATCTTTTTCACATACAGGTTTTTTTCAAAAAACTAATATATCATTTTCCTTTTCCTTTCTCTTAGTACTGGTACTCTCAAATACATTTTCAATAGTTTTTCCCTACTTTAGGAGGTACTTAAGCATTATATGTATGTAAAAAAAAATGTTTGCAAATTTTGGGTTAAATGTTTACCTGGCTTTAGAGTTCTGGTTGCTGCTCTCCCCAGCCCCCAACCCCTGTGGTCACATGACTGCATTTCAGAGACTCAGCATCTGACCCACATTTATGGCTGTTTCTTGCATCTCATGGACATGTAGCCATGATTTATGACGTTTTTGTCAAAACCTGGCCATTATTTCCAGTTTTCATCAAAATTGCCCCATAGTGAATAATATGTTCCCTTAACAAGTATAGATTTCATTTAATGAAAAAATAATAAAACTTTACACCACCCCGCCTTTTAAACATTCCAGTTGTAAGTTGAGGACTAACTGTGAACTTACTTCAGACATCAAGGTGCAAGTACATAAAGATGAGATTTGTATGACGATGTCACTGTGCAGGTGACATCACTCTGGCTTGCTGCAAAAAATGTTTGGGGCTAGATTGGTGTAAAAGTTCAGTTCAAATATAGAACTAAACCAATCCTTCTAATCAAATCTTTGAACTGAATTGCCTATTTGAATCTCAATGATTCAGTTTAATTCAAATCAACTCAGCTCATCAAAGCAATGATTTGAGTCAGATTCTAATTAACTAGCTGCCATCTCATGGGCAATAATTCTGCTGGAGTATTTCTAAGGTCTAGTAGTTTAGATAGGATTTAGTCTCACCCATGATATATGGTTATACATCTGAGGAATGGATATTACCCAACTGAGCCATTTTAACACAAATATTATTGCAAGATAACTATTCTTTCATTCTCCAGTGTGCAAAATGAATTTAATTGCAGTTTCATTTGTGATAATGACTGGCATAATTTTCCATAATTTGATAGAATTTTTTTTTCTGCCTTAATAAAAAAGGGGGGAAATGCAGATATATAGGGCAGTGGGAAAAGCTCAGCTGGAAACTCTTTAATTATTTTATATCTGTTTAAGAAATGCAGCTAAGGAGCATGCTTTTGCTGAATGAGGATCTCTGGAAAAAGAGATGATTCATACATCCTTTTGGAGAAAAATCTCAATGCATGAAACTGAGATGTCATCATTTTTGGAGGAAATTCAATGTCCATTTAGTTTCCATGTTTATAATCAAAGATATTGGATAACACCCATTTTGGCCCTCATGCTGTGTTTGGTCCTTCTAAAGGGACACAGCGTTTTAGATGAGCAGAGAATCCAGCCATTTAGACTATAAAACCTGCAGGAAGATTATACATTTAAGATATCTTGAAATTGTGACCTGAATGTGAGGAAGGAAAAATCTATCTCTGTTCAATTTCTAGCAAATGACATTCAAGCCATTGCGACAGCACAAATATATGTTGTGTAATGGGAATGTACTCAGGCAAAAGTGAACATGAAAGTCATCCAAAATGCAGGGTTGAACTGAATCTGAATGATGGTTGATGCATATTCTTTCAATAATAATAATAATAATAATAATAATAATAATAATAATAATAATAATAACCAGACATTGTGATCGTGGAGAAAAAGTAAGTATGGATCATCGACATCGCAATCCCAGGAGACAGCAGAATTGAGGAGAAGCAGCTAGAGAAATTAGTGAAATACGAAGATCTAAAAATCGAGCTGCAACGACTCTGACATAAGCCCGTGAAAGTGGTCCCAGTGGTACTTGGCACACTGGGCGCAGTACCAAGGGATCTCAGTGGACATTTGAAAACCATCGGAATTGACAAAATCTCCATCTGTCAATTGCAAAAGGC
The DNA here is from genome assembly GCF_031021105.1 of Erythrolamprus reginae. Taxonomy (NCBI): domain Eukaryota; kingdom Metazoa; phylum Chordata; class Lepidosauria; order Squamata; family Dipsadidae; genus Erythrolamprus; species Erythrolamprus reginae. Next base: position 49,546,627 of record NC_091951.1, read on the forward strand.
CACTTTACTGGGATCGGCAAACATAATTTGCCGCTATATCACACAGTCCTAGGTGCTTGGGAAGCGCCCGACTGGTGATGAAATACGAAATCCAGCATAGTGATCTTGTTTGTTGTGTTGTACTGAAATAATAATAATAATAATAATAATAATAATAATAATAATAATAACAACAACAATAACAATAACAATAATAATAATTTATTAGATTTGTATGCCGACCCTCTCCGAAGACTCTAGTTCCCTTAAGGCGCTAATCTTTTCAGGTGTACTGGTACCCTATGCCCAAAGAGACTTAGCTCTTCCTGCTCTTCCTGTGGAAGTCCTAGAGAAGGACATATTTCTGAAAAGAATACAAATGGATTAGCCTCCCTGCTTCCAGCACTCAAGGAAAAGCACTTGGAATATTACATCTGGTTTTGGTTGCCAAGGTTTAGAAAAGATATTGAGACTCTAGTGCAGAGAAGAGCAACGAAGATGATCAGGAGACTGAAGGCTAGCACATGTGAAGAACGATTTCAGGAATTGAATATGTCTAGTTTAATGAAAAGAAGGATGACATAATAGCAGTGTCCCAATATCTCAGGGATTGCCACAAAGAAGATGGAGTCAAGCCATTCTCCAAAGCACACAAGGGCAGGAAAAGAAGCAATGGATGGAAACTAGTCAAGGAGAGAAGCAATCTAGAACTAAGGAGAAATTTCCTGACAGTTAGAACAATTAATCAGTGGAATGACTTGTTCCTGGAAGTTGTGGATGCACCAATACTGGAGGTTTTTAAGAAGAGACTGGACAACATTTGTCTGAAATGATAAAGTGCAGTGATGGTGAACCTATGGAGTGCCACAAGTAGCATGTGGATCCATATCTGCTAGCACGCGAGCCGTTGCCCTGGCTCAGTGCCAATGTGCATGTGTGTGCCAGCCAGCTGATCTTTATCTCATACAGAGGCTCTGGGAGGGTGTTTTTAGCTTCCAGGGAGCCTCCAGGGGGATGTTAGTACAGGGCACATGGTTGTTAGGGATTGCCATTGTAAACTGCATATTGTACACTTGTACCAAACTTGTACTTAGAGTTAATGTGCACTTAAAGAGTTAACTTGTACTTGAAGAGTTAATATTCAAGGCTGTTTCGTCACTTCCTCATTGAAGCTATAAAAGCTCATTATTTTGTTCAGTCACTTCCTTTACTTTTGCCTGAGAGAAGGGGGAGTTGTGTCTAAGCTCCGTGCTTGTATAAGCTTCGTGCTTATTATCTATATTGTATTTTGCTTTGTGCTAATCTTGTAATTGCTCAGTGCGTATTATTCTGTATTTTTTTCGTGCTTATTCTGGATTGTTTATATTTTGCTTATATGTAAATAATACTTATTTAACTAAGTCTGTGTCTTGGCCTTATCACACATCCACGCTCTGTTAAAATTCTCTGCTCGGTGTTGTCGAAGGTTTCATAGCCTAGCTAAACCGAGACAAGCCAACAGGGCATTTTTAACTTTCCCCGGTTCCAGGGAAGCCTTTGGAGCCTGGGGAGGGCAAAACACGAGCCTACTGGCCCCACCAGAAGTAGAGAAACAGGCCATTTCCAGCCTCCGGAGGGCCTCCGGGGGTGGGGAAGCTGTTTTCGCCCTCCCGAGGCATTGAATTATGGATGTGGGCTTATGCATGCGTGTTGGCATGTGCACACGCTCTTTTGGCACCCGCGGAAAAAAGGTTCACCATCACTGGTATAGGGTTACCTGCTTGGGTATGGAGTTGAACTACAAGACTTTCAAGGTCCCTTCCAACTTGGTTATTTAGCTATCAATTGTGTGTTTGTGTATGTGTGTGTGTGTGAACCATTTCTGGATAAGAGTGAGTTGAGGAGGAAGCAGAGAAAGAGAGGAATAGGCACTGACTTCTGCATTTGGGACTTGTTGTAAATGCTATTAATATCATAGGCTCATCATAAGCTCTCACTGTATGTATTTGTGAAAAGTGCTAGCGAAGCCAGCCAAATAATTTTGAGTTTCCCAAACTATCAAAGTGGATATAATGCAACCAAAGTGTTAAGGGCAGGAAATCAGGAGAGCAGGCAGTTCAAATATTGATTTACTCTATGGCAATGCTGTTTACAAGTATCTGAAGTAGTAATGGTCAAAGTGATATAACAATAAACAAGAGTCAACAGAATTCAAGGTGGGCTGGACTTAAATCTCCTATGGGCATAAAGGGATTTGAGATTGATGATGTGTTTGGCCCCGCCTTCAGGTTCAGTCTGGTCATCTCCTACATCTTCTAAAGCTTATAAATACATTGCAGTGCACAAGTATTTCCCATGTATACAATCCATAATATTTAAGGTTTTTTTTTCCTCTCTAAAATTCTAAACATGCAATTTTCTACTAAATCCAAACACAGACTCATTTCTCTTTAGCAGCAGCTTGCAGGTGGAGCAAGGGAAAGTTTAAAATTTAGCCGCAATGTTGGAAGTGCTGATTATGGTCACAGATCAAAAACAATTTCCCTTCTTGCACAATTTTTTGTTAACAACAACAACAACAACAACAACAACAACAACAGAGTTGGAAGGGACCTTGGAGGTCTTCTAGTCCAAACCCCTGCTTAGAAAGGAAACCCTACATTACTTCAGACAAATGGTTATCCAATGTCTTCTTAAAAACTTCCAGTGTTGGAGCATTCACAACTTCTGGAGGCAAGCTATTCCACTGATCAATTGTTCTAACTGTCAGGAAATTTCTCATTATTTCTAAGTTACTTCTCTCCTTGTTTCCACCCATTGCTTCTTGTCCTACCCTCAGGTGCTTTGGAGAATAGTTTGACTCAGTCTTCTTTGTAGCAACCCCTAAGATATTGGAATACTGCTATCATGTCTCCCCTGGTCCTTCTTTTCATTAAACTCCTGCAACTGTTCTTCATATGTTTTAGCCTCCAGTCCCCTAATCATCTTTGTTCTCTTCTCTGCACTCTTTCTAGAGTTTAAACATTCTTTTTGCATTCAACATCCTTTTTGGTGACCAAAACTGAATGAAGTATTCCAAGAGTGGCCAAGTGCTGGCTCATATTTAATACATACATTTATTTAATTTAATACATACAAGATTCTTCTCACAGTTTCTATTGTTGAGCAATGAACCACACATAATGTATCTGTGCATTTTGTTTTTCTTGCCTAAATGTAGAACTTTACTTTTTTCACCACTGAAGTTCATTTTGTTAGATAGTGCCCAATATTCAGGTTTGTCAAGATCCTTCTGTATTTTGATCCTATCCTCTGGAGTGTTAGCTATTCCTGCCAGTTTGCTGTCATCTGCAAATTTGATGAATTCCCCATCTATCATCTCATCCAAGTCATTAATGAAGATGTTGAAGAGTACTGGGCCTAAAGCTGAGCCTTGGGGTACTGCACTGCATACATCCCTCCATATAGATGCAGTTCCATTGAACACTACATGTGGTTGGTTAGCCAGTTTTGAATCCATCTGGTGGTGTTGCTGTCCATCCTGCATTTTTCTACTTTGTCTAGTAGTAGGCTATGGTCTATTTTGTCAAATGCCTTACTGAATTCCAAGTAAACCACACCAACAGCATTCCTCTGGTCCACTAATTTTATCACTTTGTCAAATATTGCAATAAGATTAGTCTGGCATGATGGTCAGTTTTCGACAAACCCATGTTGGCTTTTGGTTATTAATTGGTTTGCTTCTAGGTGTTCATTGATTTATTTAAAATGGAGAATCTCAAGGAACAGGAATTACCAGTACTGCTTCTTTAAAAACACACAAGGGCAAACACTAACAGAGGAAAGGTACGGAGAGGGTCGGCATACAAGTCCAATTAATAAATAAATAATGGCTATCATTGACAGTATTGTAGGAAGAATGTTAAATCAGACCAAGGTGAAGGCTTCAGTATAATATAATAACAGAGTTGGAAGGGACCATGGAGGTCTTATAGTCCAACTCCCTGCCCAAGGAAGAAACCCTATACCATAGGTGTCAAACATACTTCATCACATTGCTGTCACATGATGACAGATCCCATTTTCCCCATCCGTGAAGCTGGATTGGTTATGGCCCATGTATGATGCATCTGGCCTGCCAGCTGCCACGTTGACATCCTGCCCTATTTATTTATTTATTTATTCATTCATTCATTCATTCATTCATTCATTCATTCATTCATTTATTAGATTTGTATGCCGCCCCTCTCCGTAGACTCAGAGCGGCTCTCAACAGCAATAGAAAAATTCATAATAAATCTAATAATTCAAAAACATTTTAAAAACTCCATTATTAATCAGACATACATACAAACATACCATACATAAATTGTATAGGCCAGGGGGAGATATCTCAATTCCCCCATGCCTGGCGGCAAAGGTGGGTTTTAAGGAGTTTACGGAAGGCAAGGAGGGTGGGGGCAGTTCTAATCTCCGGGGGGGAGCTGGTTCCAGAGAGTCGGGGCCACCACAGAGAAGGCTCTTCCCCTGGGACCCGCCAAACAACATTGTTTAGTCAACGGGACCCGGAGAAGGCCAACTCTGTGGGACCTAATCGGTCGCTGGGATTCGTGCGGTAGAACCATTTTAAACAAATGGTTATCCAATCTCTTTTTTAAAATCTTCAGTATTGGAGCCCCAACACCTTCTGGAGTCAGTACTGGAGAGATATTAGAGGCCAGATGCATACGTTCTTGTGAGCCTCTACATAGGAATGAATGAATATTCATTTCTGTGGTAGAAAGTGGCACTGAGTCACAAGAGTCAGGGTATTTATTTATTTTATTTATTTATTAGATTTGTATGCTGCCCCTCTCCAGAGACTTGGAGCTGTTCACAACAGGAATATAAAATACAAATCCAATGATTAAAAACAAAACAGTTAAAAACCCTTGATTAAAAACACTCATACGACCCAAACAAACCATACATAAAACGAAGCTGCCGAGGGGAATCAATTTCCCTATGCCCAGGGAGCTAACAGGCAAATCAGCCTTGAGTCCTTGTTATGTAGAAAGAGGCCAATTAATGTCAGGCACAAGGAACCTAGAACAACACTCAAAACTGCTCAAAGTAGTTTCTTTATTGTTGCTCACCCATAGACTCACTTATCGGGGAGATGTGAGGACCATACATTTCATGAGTAAATAAAATAAATCGACAGAAATCTTGGCAGACTAAAGTACACTTTGGGTAACTCCCAGATATACTCTGTGAAGATTTAGGGAGGATTCTTCATGGGCCTCTTTCTCAAGGATTCAAGCCTGATTTAGCTCTTAATTTCTTGGGAAAAGTCTCCTCCCTCTTGTAATTCGGTGCCATATCCCACAACAATTTCCTTGGATTGTTATTTATTAACAATCCAGTTAGAGAAATATTTATGCTTCTCAGTAGCCATCCTAGACCCTTTAAATCAGAATTTGATTCTATCTCACATGAATGAAGGTAAGTATGTGTGTCCCAGGATAATGTTGCAGGATCTAATCTGAATCAGTCACTGGAACCAAAGGTTTAGTCTTCCAAGCTTTTGGACCCATGTTGGAACTCTTCTTCTGAGAACTTCTCTCTCACCAGAATGTGTACTTTGTGCATAGCATTTATGTGATGAGTGGTTGTGTATGGCTTTTTAGTTGTTGATTGTAATGTTGATGGTTACTTATTAAGTCATTTCCAGTTGTTTCCTTGGGCTGCCAAGTCCTTGGCTTCTAAGTACCCAATAAACTGGTGGCAAATCAGTAAATCTCTTTCAAATCCCTAATCTATCTTATTTGGGGAACTTTCTTAAATGCCCCTGGTTGGAATTATCTCCAAGCTACGTTCAGGATGCAAAAACTCAGAAGCCATTGATGAAAATGGTACCTCTTATAAAATGTTTGCAGATGTCGGTGATTAATAAAGCTCATCATAACATTATATTTACCAAGTCCTCCTTTAAATGTGCCGGCTTCCTAAATTATTTTGACGTCTCTCCAGTTTAGTTTATGTTCTGTAACGGGGAAGCTGCTGTGCGACAGATGGCACTGTGTTTGCATAACAAATGCTCTTCTCAGGTCAGTATAATACAAGGTGGTTGATCGGGGGACCACGGTATTCAAAAGAAGAATGAGATCCCTAGGCAGCTCCTTTCACAGCGAGGAAAATCAATCAATCATCCAGCATGTTCACTCTCCTGCCCTGGCGGACAGGAAACAGAAGCCTCCATTTTATATTATCTTGCAGAGAGACACAAATACAGAGAAAGGAAGAGTTCATTAGCTAGCACAGCTGGCAGCCTGCAGTGAGAAACTGTGGGCAAGCCTGAGAAGCATTCTCTAAAAACTTGCATGACTCTACCGAACCTTCCATGGCCAAAAAATGAGTGAGAGGCTTTAGAATACAGGAGAGAGAAGGGAGATAGAAAGAAGGAAGATAAACAGGAATAAATTCGGAGCAGGTTTAATGCAGTCAGATGAAGGTAACAGAAGGCCTGACTTTGGAAGAACCCAGAGCTAATTGGTAGAGCACCTGCTCCAGGGATGAAATGCTTCTGTGAGCCAGTCAGGCCTGTGAGACAGTACAAGGCTCCACCCACCATCCCGGATGCCACCGTTTGGGTTCTTTTACCCTCTGCGCATGCACAAAGCTTTCTGTGCATGTGCAGAGGGTCAAAGAACCCAAATGGCTGCATCCAGTTGGGTTGGCCAGCCTCGTGCTCCCTTCACAACCTGTTGTCCGATGACCCACAGGCATGAGTGAGTCGGGAGCATTTTACCCCTGACCTGTTCTCTTGCAGGAAAAAAAAGTCATTGATGACATCCAACACCATGTTCTTGTTTTCTCTCTGTAGTCTGAGAAAGGCTGTTGTAATTATAGGGCAATGCAGCACATCGGACTCCACGAGCTGCACTCGCTACCACTTAGTCTCCGGTCACAATTCAAGGTGTTGGTTATTACATATAAAGCCTTACATGGCTTAGGACCAGACTATCTCCAGGACCGTCTCCTGCCACATACCTCCCAGAGACCAATAAGATCTCACAGGGTTGCCCTTCTTCAGGTCCCATCGACTAAGCAATGCAGGTTGGCGGGGACATAGGGGAGGCCTTCTCTATGGTTGCTCCGACTCTATGGAACCAACTCCCTCCAATGTTTGTACTCCTCCCACCCTATTGGCCTTCCAAAAGGCAGTGAAGACCTGGCTTTGCCAGCAGGCCTGGGGACCATGAATTCTACCATCTGTCATGGCCAAATAGTGTTGATTAGATAGATATGTACATCTGGTTGATTGGATTGTTGTGGGGTATTGTAAGATTTCATTCTTTGTATTATTTTAATGTTTTTAGTATTAATATTGACTTCTTTTATTATTGTCTTTTATTGTGTTTTATATTTTTGTAAGCTGCCCTTAGTCTTATGGGACTGGGCAGCATAGAAGTCAAATAAATTCAATTCAATTCAAATAAGGCAGAAACATCTTCCAGACTTTTATATGTGAGGCATAAAACCTGCCTCCTTAAAAACCAAGAAGTGTGTTCCCACAATTGCATTTCAGTTGCAGAGAACAGAGTTGTAGCTGTGTAAAAAGAGGCAGTTGCTTTTTTTTTTAAAGGAGCAGACAGGAATTTCCTGCTTAACTCTTACATTTTGAGAGTAAGTTTCACCTTCAGATCTGAGGCAATGATCACTTACAAGATCTCTGGAAGTAGTTTGCAAATGAACCAAAAGAATGAAGTCCAAAAGCTGAGGTTAAGACAACAATGTCAGGGGTGGGGTAAAGCATGAGACCTCATTCAGATGAGTTTAGCAGAAAGATATAAAGACTGGGCAATTGTTGTGATTCAGCCTGAGGCTGCTCAGGGACCAGCTGTGTCTCTACTGGCTCCATGCCCGGAGGAGGATGACAGCGCAGAGGAGGGGGCTGAACAGTCGGACAGGGGAGAGGAGAGTCAGGAATGGGATGAAGGAGAACAGCATGAGAGCCCCGGGGGGGGGGAGCTCTCCCCAGCCAGTAGCTTGGAGTCATTAGGTGATGACGCACAAGCTGTCATTGACATGAGACAGAGACGTTCACAGCAACGAAAGGAGCAGTTAAAGAAATATTTTCACCATTGAATTAGAAACAGCTGGGTTTGGGTGTGGTCCTCATCAGCAGGGTTTAAAAGGCAGGCAAGGCCTTGAAGCCATGTGGAGTGTTATCAATTGGAGTTGCGGTGACCTGTTTTGATTCTCAACGTCTCTGATCTTGGCTTGTGGCCTCGCAGTCTGGAAGACTCGTGGGAGGTGTCTGTTTGCTATCTACAGCTTAGTCTTGGCAGCAAGAATCTGGTATTGCTTCATGGACTATTCCCTTCGTGTATATATTTGAAGTTCCAGCGTTTTTCCTGTTTGTAAGGACATTTTCTGTTACCTGTGTTTTCCTTGAATTATATAAACTGCCTTTGCCTTTTACCAGTGTGTCTGGATTCTCTGTTTGGGTTGGTATTGGCTTCTGGAGTGACCCAGACAGAACAGCAATACAGTTTACAGTATATAGAAGTACTGTCAGCTTCTAACAGTTTTAGCTGATTTGCCAGATTCTCTTGGAAGAAAGTCAACTGAAGTAGACCCAGAGACAGGGTTTTGAGCAATCGGTACTTTTATTCAGCTCAGAGAACAAGTGACAGCTCAGCAAGGTAAAGTGACAATTCAGCGAGTACCGACTGGCTCTGCCGGGAGAAACCGCTTCTTTTATACTTTTGCGGTTCCCGCCAAAGCTAGAGCCGGCCGCGTCTGAGCCAATCAGGAGCGACTTCCTGCTTGGGCTCAGACAGCGCTGGAAAAGAGGAACAAACTATTTACAGCGTTACAAGGTAGCCATTCAGGATACAACACCCCTCCCCTCATAGTTGGACTCATCCATCAAGAAAGCCATGTGACGAAGTCGTCCAATCGGTGAGGCCTCCGAGGCTCTCGCGCTGACCTGCGCAGTCCAATTTCTCCTTCGCCACTGACTGTGGAGGATGGCTCGCCGCTGCTCTCCCGGTGCGGCGGACTTGGCCTGGCGGGCCCAACGAAGGCTTCGGAGGACGAGGATGGCTCGGCGTCGCTGGATGGTTCCCCCTGGCCCGATAAGTCTCTTTGCGTGTTTATTAGTTCGGGCAATGTACTAAAGTCTGTTGAGGGGGGAGAGTCCAAGTCAGCGGTTTGTTGCAATTGATTTTCAGTTCGTTTCCGAATGTGGTCTATGTGTCGTTTCCACAAACGACCATCCTCCAGTTTAACAACATAAGTCTTGGGTGCGTTTTGCTTAACAATAATTCCCTTCATCCAGTTTACACTTCCATCAAAACATTTTACATATACATTTTGTCCCAAATACATTTCTCTTTCTGGTTTCATACACATTTGGTTATTATTAACACAGAACCTTGGATTTAACCTGTCTAATGGTGACCTCAACTTTCTTCCCATCAATAACTCTGCAGGGCTTACATGTGTGTGCGAGTTAGGGGTAATGTGCTGGGTTAATAAGAATTGGTCCAAGTTCTGTTGCACATCCCCAGGGCCTGACCTGTGCAATGCCTCCTTTGCCACCCTTACGTAACGTTCTGCCAACCCGTTAGCCCAGGGCGAGTAAGGCGAGATGAGGGCATGCCTGACCCCTAGGCCATCTAGGAATAATTCGAATTGTCTGGCTGTTAGCTGTGGCCCATTGTCAGACACTAAGAGATCAGGGCAACCATGGGATGCAAACAGTCTGCTCAATACCTTGATAGTGGCACTTGTGGTTATGTTGTTCATTGCTATTATTTCCAACCATTTGGAGAAGGCATCAACCACTATTAAAAAATACTGAGACCCCACTGGGCCAGCAAAATCAATGTGGATCCTAGACCAAGGACCAGCAGGCTGTTCCCACTCAGCCGGAGTTGTTTTGGGGGGACTGGGCCTTGACTCTTGGCACGGGTCACACTTTGAAACCCAACTTTCAATATCAGCATCTAGCCCTGGCCACCATAAATGCCCCCTTGCTAGGCTCTTCATCCTGACAATCCCAGGATGGCCCACGTGTAACATTTTGAGTACCTTTTCCCTTAGGCGTTTGGGGATGATCACTCTATCCCCCCACAGTAAACAACCTTTTACATACGATAATTCAAGCCTTTTGTTTTTAAAATCACACAATTCAGGTTTAACAATATCATTTTGCCATCCCTTTAGAACACAGTTCACCACTTGTTTAAGGATTTGATCTTGCTGCGTGTGTGCAGCTACCTCTTTTGCTGTGGTTAGTGGGTTTTCCTCGAGTTCTATCATTAGCACATCTGTTGAAGGAGCAGGGTCTTCCACTAAGTCTGCTATGGGGCATCTGCTGAGGCCGTCTGCATGATTGATTTCCTTCCCCCCCTTGTGGGTGAGCTCATACTGATACCCCGAGAGGAAAAGAGCCCATCTGATTAGTCTTGGAGACATAAAAGGTGGAGTGGGCTTGTTGGGGGCTAGCAGGCCTAGTAGGGGTTTGTGGTCAGTGACTAGCTCAAAGCTTCTTCCAAAAATGTAATTGTGAAACTTCTTTACCCCTGCCACTAATGCTAGAGCCTCCTTGTCTAACTGGCTGTAATTCCTCTCCGTGCTGGTCATGGTTCTTGAAAAAAATGCTATTGGGGCCTCTGTCTTATTGGGTAGAACGTGAGCTAAAACTCCTCCTATGCCGTACGGTGAAGCGTCGCACGTGAGCCTAATGGGTAGTGAAGCACTATATTGGACTACTACGCTTTTAGAAGTTAATAAGTTTTTTATTTGGCAAAAAGCTTCACGTTCAGTTTTCCCCCATGTCCAGCGGGCTTCCTTCTGGAGTAAACGATGGAGAGGCTCTGCTACTGTTGCCTTCTGCTTTAAAAAAACGGAATAAAAATTAAGGAGGCCCAAAAATGCCTGCAACTCACCCTTATCTTGTGGCTCTGGGGCTTCTCTAATTGCTCTCAGCTTCTCTGATGTGGGGTGGATACCTTCTTTATCTATCTTATACCCAAGGAATTCAATACTGTCAGTTCCCCAGACACATTTATCAGGCTTGATTCGTAACCCTTTGTCCTGTAGCCTCTTAAGTACTTCCCTTATTCTTTTGTTCACTTGTTCCTGGTTTTCCCCTGCAATTAAGATGTCATCAAAATATGGGATTGCCCCATTTACCCCTGACAATAGGCGTTCCATGATGCTCTGGAATATTCCTGGGGCTATGCTTACCCCAAACTGTAACCTCGTGCATTTGAAAGCCCCCCTGTGCGTTACAATCGTTTGAGCGTTTGCTGTTTGTTCATCGACCGGAAGTTGCTGGTAAGCCTGCGCCAGGTCGATCTTTGCGAACCTTTTCCCCTCCCCCAGGGAGTGTAAGAGTTGTTGCACAACCGGAATGGGGTAGGGGTGGTGTTGGAGTGCCTTATTCAGGGTTGATTTGTAATCAGCGCAAACTCTTAAGGAGCCATCTGGCTTCAGGGGTGTCACTATGGGAGTTTCCCATGGCCCCTGTTCCACAGGGACTAAGATACCTTGACTAATGAGTTTGTCCAGCTGTATGTCTAGCTTGGGGAGAAGCGGAAGGGGGACCCTGCGAGGTTTCAGTCTAACCGGTGGGACCTTGGGGTCAATAGAGAAAGATATAGGGGGTCCCTTATACAATCCCAAGGTGGGGCTGAACACTTCGGGGAACTCTTTCACAAAGTTAGGCATAATATCACAGTTTACATTACACACACCCGAAATTTCGATCCCCAACGGTTCCATCCACGCTAGACCTAGCAGGGAGTGTTTGGCCCCCGTCACAATAAGTATGGGAAGGGTACATTTAACATTCTTAAATGCAATAGGTACATTTGCTGTTCCCAGGACCGAGATTACCCCCCCTTGGAAGTCTCTGATCACCAACGAGGTTTGAATTAGGTCAGCCTTAGACACATTAGGCATATATAGCTTAAATTTTTCCCAGGGCATGATGGTATATCTCGAGCCCGTATCCAGCTCCATTGAGCAAGGCTGGTTATTTAGTAACAATGAGATAACAATTTTAGCCCCCTTTTTGGTTGCCGTGTTATTCACGGAAAATTGAGAGTTACCTCTATTGTAGTCTCGGTTAGCGGTGGAGTAGTTCCTTTGACCCGAGTTGCGGAACGGTCTCCTTTCTCGCGATTGGGGGTGGTGGTTTTGAGGTCGCTGGTATTGTTGTGTGGCAAACGTTTCTTCTGGTGCCGTTGCCCTGCATGCGATGGCGATGTGGCCTCTCCGGTTGCAACGGTGGCAAGTAGCGTCTCGGAAAGGGCATCGATGGTGCTGGTGATTTCCCCGGCAGCCCGCGCAGGGGGCTGGGTGAGTAGCTCTAGGGTGTCTCGGCTGGTCTTGCAGGAGGAGGCAGTTGTCCCCGTTGCTAGTTGGCTGGCTGCGGTCGTCTGTTCCCATGGCGCTGGGAGACTCGGCGTCGATTTTGGCAATGGTTTCTCGCCTTCCGTGCTCTTTTAATTCTCTTGCCGCTGCGTCGGCTGCTTCCGCGGTTTGCGCTAATTTAATCACGGTTTGTAGAGTCGGCTCTTCTTCGGTGAGGAGTTTATTTCTCACTGAGTTGCTCTTCATGCCGAAAACCAAGGCGTCGGTGAGGCGAGCTTCCGGGTCTTGAAACTTGCATTGAGCAAGTACCGTTCGAAGCCGCGTTGTGAATTGGCTGATCGACTCGGTTTCTCTCTGAGCCATCATGTGAAATTGATGCCGGTAAACCATGGCTGGTCTGGTTGGTTTGAAATGGCTCGCTAGTTTCTGTTGAAGGACGTCCCACGCTGTGGCTCTTGCTTGTTCTGGTTCGGTGAGAGTTTGGGCGAGTCTACGGATCTCTGCGCCGCAGTAGTTGAGAAAAATAGCCCGTCTGCGATCGGCTCCGGCGTCCTGCATTCCCGCCGCCTCGAGGAATATCTCGAAGGTGGCCATGTACTCGTCCCATGTCATTTTCTCGGAATCGAAGAGTTCTGGAGCCTGGCCGATCTGGATTTTGTCCATGTTGCACGCGAAGTTTCTTCCGTTCGTTCGTCGCCAGTGAAGTAGACCCAGAGACAGGGTTTTGAGCAATCGGTACTTTTATTCAGCTCAGAGAACAAGTGACAGCTCAGCAAGGTAAAGTGACAATTCAGCGAGTACCGACTGGCTCTGCCGGGAGAAACCGCTTCTTTTATACTTTTGCGGTTCCCGCCAAAGCTAGAGCCGGCCGCGTCTGAGCCAATCAGGAGCGACTTCCTGCTTGGGCTCAGACAGCGCTGGAAAAGAGGAACAAACTATTTACAGCGTTACAAGGTAGCCATTCAGGATACAACATCAACTTTAATGGATTCACCTATAGAAGCGGTGAAATCTATTTTACCTTCCCTACCAGTTCGGAAGCACACGTTTTCTGTACATGTGCTTTGCATTTCACTGGCATATGTACAAATTCATTCTCTCACATGTGCAGAAGGCTTTGCATGTGTGTAGAGAGTTTTAAAAAAGAAAATGATGATGCCCATGTGCCCCTTCCTCAGTGAAGGCTGCCCATCACTGGCGGTACTCTTCACTCTTCCTCGCCTACTTTTGCACAGGTGAGACCTCCGGCTTCCCCCTCCCTCGTTCCAAAAGGTTCCCCCTACTACTAACTTTGCATCTGAAGATCTCACCTGTATAAATACTATATTATAATCTATATCTGTAACATATTTTTTGCTGATAAAAAATATGGTTTGTGTGTGTGTGTGTGTGTGTAAAACATATTTTTGCTAATAATGAACAGGAAGGGAGACTAGTATAGATCTATTTCAAGCTTATTTTGCTCTCATCAACTAGCCATGCCCTTACCGGGATTTGAACCTCAGGAGTCTACCCGTAATTTAACCTCTAGACCACAGGTTGCCCTCCTCTCAGCTTATACCAGGGAAGAGTTATATGTTTTTTTTCTCTTGCATCACCTTGGTATACCTAAATATAGGAGGGAGCATACTGCTTCCTTTTTGCCTCTCATACCCATATTTCATACCCATATTTCGAGTCTACGGAGAGGGGCGGCATACAAATCCAATAAATAATAATAATAATAATAATAATAATAATAATAATAATAATAATAATAATAATAATAATAATAATTTCGATATACCAGGGTGATTCGATAGAAAAAACAATGATATATAATATCATCTCTATTCTTTCTATCAAGGTCTAAGAATCTCATCAGATATAAGCATACGTTTCCAGATAAGCCAACATTTTCCTCGCATAAACCAAACGGAACGGGTTCCCAGTGAATCAAATTTGACTTTGAAATCATATCAATTCATAATTTGCATCATTTGTTTAATTTGCACAGTGCAGTTGCCCCAGGCTGATTTTGTGAAAGTATAATAAAAAACAAAAAAACCCCACCCAAAAAACAAACAAACCCACCCCTGGGACTTTTATTGTTTCTCGACTTCAGGCCATATTTGGAACGTACATAGAACACTGATAATTTTGAAATCTTATTCTTGGAAACCGCATACAAAAAAAAAATTACCATGATAATTAAAGATGATGCCTTTGGAAAAACTGTGACCATTCAAGCAGGAAGATCCCTAAATGTTTTATTAATGGGTGCAATTTGCAGAGGTATGCCTACTTCTTAACAAGGGGATGCATCAGCAGTGAAATCTCCTTACTCTCCCTATCAGTTTGGAAGCACACTTTTTTTCACTCTATCCCCATGCAAAGAGAGTTTAAAAAAGAAAATGGTGATATATGGGCAGGTGGGTGGAGCCTCAAGTTGCTGCCGCTACTGGTTCTCTGGACCATCGGCGCTGGCCAAAACTGGTACACCGAGACCAGGCTGAACCAGTAGCATTTCACCCCTGGGATCAGTGTTCCCTCTAATTTTTTTGGGGGGTGGGCGGAAAAGTATAGTGTCTGAGCGTCAGTCCCTTCGGGACTGGGCGGCACAGAAATAATAAATGAATGAATGAACAAACAAACAAACAAACAAACAAACAAACAAAAAAACCCACCCTGTTTTGCCTCAGAGAATTTCAAAATAAAATACTGTACTGTGTGTCTATAACAGTGAGCTCATAATAGGGCAACTCTATCAATATCAAAATGCCACTTAAATAGTTGAGCTAGTTTCAAACTAGATTTTGATTTTCTTTCTCTCTTCCTTACTCCCATTCTTTTTCTTTCTCTTTTCCTTCCTCTCTTTTTTCTATCTGTTTCTCTCTCTTCCTGTCTTCCTCTCTCTCTCCTTCCCTCTCACTCTTTCCCTCTCGGCTTCTGGGCAGGTTTGGAAAACTCTGAGTTGATGATGATTTTTAAGTGAGTGATTGCTCACTGCTCAGCTGAGAGGGAACTATGCCTGGGATACATGCATTTGTTGTCCCAGGAATGCCTGGATTCATTCACTCACTCGCTCGCTCACTCACTCACTCACTCACTCACTCACTCACTCACTCACTCACTTATTTATCCATCCATCCATCCAAGAGGAAACTCCTTGGCAGTATTTTCAATTGAGGATCAGTTTCCCATCTTTCAATACTGGAAGTTGCTGCACTTAAGGCATAGAGAATTAACTTTTTTTTTTGTAGCGGCAGCAACCTGGATATTGAGGTTTCTGCCTCTCCTAGCAAATCTAAACCCTGGAATATTAAAAGATGTTAAATAAATTGGACATAGAGCTATTGGGGGAGTTAAAGTGCCAGACCTATTGCCGTGAATGAGCAATTAGACTCTCTACAAAGTCACATATCAGAACTTACCTGCCTTTCATATCTATTACTGTAATGACCTTGAAAGTTAACTCATGCTCTCTCTTAACCCCGGGAACATGCCAAGGATAATCAATTAGGCCTTGCAATTAAAATTTATACTTTGTCTAACAAACTCTTCCTGGCTTTCCAAACTTCTTAACAGAGGCTGTCACCACAGAGAGAAGATAAATATTAATTTCTTGTTGCCTCTACGTTTTTTCCCCATGAAGACTATAACTAATGTATTAAAGCACATACTATTTTTCTCTCTTAACTTTCAGCACATTTAGTTAACTTTCAGCATTGAATGTCGAGGGATAATTACCGCAGTTAGTGGCAATTTATCATTTCTCAGTTGGATTCTCATTGGATGCCCATGGAAATGTGTTAGCCTACTTTATTGTGCAATTATGATAATTAGCACATTAAGGATTTCATCTTTTTGTTTAATTCAGTACAATTTATATTTATAGGATTTGTTATCATTTGAATGTTGGCATTAAGACTTTTTGTCTTTGACCAATGTAATTGCTTGCATTACTATCAAGACAGGTACATCCATGCATGCATGAAAAAACTGCATGAAAAATAAGCTCAGGGATCAAGATGGGTGTAGATTTCAGATAGATTATAAATGTAGGCAGGATGTGTCCTGCCATCAACTTCAGTTTGCTACAGAATTAGATGCCATCAGGTTGAGCTCAATAGAATATTCTATTTACATCCCTGATCATATTCATCCAACTCATCCATTGTCTTTCTTTTTTTGTACAAAGGCCAACTTTGCCCAGCATTTTCGTTTCTTCTACTATATCAACTGGTCACATCAGTGTGACTTTCTCCTCATTGTTCACAACTTTAAAGCAGCAATTTTTATCTAATATAAAATAGATTTGGGGATAATATATTCCCTAATCTATAGCAATAACGTTTAGACTTATATACTGCTTCACAGTGCCTTTACAGCCCTCTCTAAGTGGTTTATAGAGAGTAAGCATACTGCTCCCAACAATCTGGATCCTTATTTTACCGACCTTGGAAGGGGGGAAGGCTGAGTCTTGAGCCTACTGAGTCTAAAGCCTACTGAGCTTCGATCTGCCAAACTGCTGGCAGCCGGTGATCAGCAGAGGTAGCTTGCAATACTGCACTCTAACCACTGTGCCACCGAGGCTCTGGGTGGATGGGAATTTGAAATATTCAAAAGCACCCAAGATTCTTCCAATTTAATTCCTAAAATTATTTCTTGTACAGGTGCTCAGAAGAATAATGTTCTGGTATGTCCATTAACCCTAAGATATTTCAATTTGTAATACCATGTACACAAAGGACTTGCTCTTATCAATAGAATAAAGGTAAATATCTCTCCTCAGTAAGACCTCAGTATTTACAGCCGCTACTTGAAAAAATCATACACTGGGACTGTAATAAACAATTATCATATTTTCTTCAGGGTACAAAGTATATATGTAATTTCTAGAACCGCTAAGTTTATAGTCAGGGCTGTTCAGATGAGAATACGTTTTATTGAACATATTGGGGTGGCATGCAAAGAAGATGAACACAAGAATATTTTATATCAGTACCTTAGATTTGTTTAATATAATCCTTTGCATGCGTTATATTCTCATGTTTTACTACTCAATTTTAGCATATTATACTGCATTTTAACTTATTTATTCAAATTTCCCCTATTTAAGCCAATTTTATTGTATTTTAACCAGTCACTGTTTTATGACGATCGATGTGGTCCTTTTCTTCGCTTTGATATGGTCAATTGACTAATCAAATAAAGTTGATATTGTATTGTATTGTAGGTAAATATCCTTATATTCTCTGGCTCTCTTTATTATCCATCATGTTACCTGTTTAATGATGCATCCTTAAGAGTTTTGGCTGCTGCAGCATCCCCATTATTATGATGTCATAGTTTGCACTCAGACCACAAACACTGAAGTACTTCTGGGTTGAAAGAATTAGCCTGTGACATCATCATTGGTTGCCCTAGAGACACCCAGTTGAGTTTCATGTACAGATTTTTGCAGTCAGATAAAGGCTCTGCTTTGGAAGCATTCAGAGTAGAGTGATAGAGCTGGAGTGAAGGACCAGAGTTCAATCCTGCCCTATGGCAGCTCTTGGGTCTTGCTAACCTCCTGCCTAGCTTTCCAACTACTCAAGCCATCATGCTGCTCATGCTGTCATAGTGTGTTATGGTCACATGAGTGCAATATTTAATGTTCCCTACTGGCTTCTTTTAAGTAAAGTCAATGGGGGAAACCAGGAAGGAAGTCAGATAGAATAGAATGAATGAGTTGGAAAGGACCTTAGAGGTCTTCTGGTCCAGCCCCTTGTTCAAGCAGGAGAGCCTATTCAGATAAGTGGCTCAGACACTTCTTAAAAACATCCAGTGATGCTGCACACACGATTTCTGGAGACAAGCTGTTCCACAGGTTAATTGTCCTCACTGTTAGGAAGTTTCTCCTTGATTCCAGGTTGCTTTGATTAGCTTCCAACCATTGTTTCCTGTCCTACCTCCAGGTGCTTTGGAGAATAATCTGACCCCCTCTTTTTTGCGACAGCCCCTAAAATATTGCAATATTGCAATCAGGTCACCCTTAATTATTCTTCTCTTTAGGCTACTAGCCAGACCCAAAACTTGTAGCCATTCTTCGTATTTGTGATTACCTAAAGTAGTCACTTAATGAGCCACAATGGCAACCAGAACTGCCATATTGGTTGATACTATGCAAAATGGTTACATGGCATTGTGTTTTATGACTACACCACTTAGCAATGGAGTTCCTGACCATAGTTGCTGTTGTAAACCTACTTTCAGATACCTAGCAGCAAATCTAGACAATCCATGCAGGCAAGAGAGAGAATAACAATGAAGAAACAGAAATTATTTTATAAATGTTCCCCAACATATTCTACAAAACCTTTCAGAAGCTTGGCATCAATATTTATCAACAGGATTAATATCTTTTTGTACCTGAGATGGGTATTGATAAGAATACAAATAATGTTTTTTCTCTTTTGGATTGCTGTGCCAATAAACTATTGATGCCATTTCTTCCAAATGAATCAATTCTTTTGTATAGATTAAATATTATTTTCAGCAATAATGGTTGTGCATTATTGAAAGAAAGCAAAAATTTCACTTACGTTCACTGCTGACACTAAACATAATAAAGTTAAGATATACTATAGAAAATGAAAATATTAATTCTTTTTGTCAGTGCTAGCCTGCTTCTTAAACTTCGTCATGCATTTAACATTTAACCCTACGAGATCTATTTCTGAAATTATGCTACCTCTACTCTACAAAGTCAAAAAGGCTATGGCAGAAACATTAGGTTTAAAAATACTGCACATATTGGCAGTTAAGATGTCAGGCACGAGTGGGCAAATAATGTCATAATTTGAAGTAACCCTTGCAGTTTTCTTTTTAGACCTCTGTATCGGTGGTAGAATAGCTAATATTTTATACTTAATGTGATGACTGAAATATGAAGGTGTTCTCTCTTTCAAGAAATGTAACACTTATTCTCAGTTTAATTACACAACAAATTATGTCATAAATTTCTCTATCTAGCTATACCACTTCTGCCATCTTTTATTCCCCTTCAGAATTTCTCCCCCTTCAAAATCAAATCCCAATTCTTGAAAACTAGTGACGTATTTGATAATTTAATAATACGGAACAAGTAATTGAGGAGACATTTATGATTTCATTTGATTCTACTGGTAATCAACAGTAATCCATTCATTATTTCATTTACATATCTCTCAGGTTTCTTTGCAAGTCTACAAATTCTGCTTAAATTGATATTCTCCCCACTTGCATTTAGGCTTATGGGCATGCAAGAGCTTTTAAGCTGTATATACAGGTAGTCTTCAACTTGCAAAGTTCATTTAGTGACCATTCAAAGTTACAATGGCACTGAAAAAAGTGACTGATGACCATTTTCACACTTACAAGAATCCAAATTCAAATGCTTAGTAACTGACTCACATTTATGAAGATTTCAATGTCCTGGGATTTGGGGGAAGAAGGAGAGGTAGATTCAGTGATGGGCACCTACGGGTACGGTCAGGTACGCAGTACCGGTAGCAAAATTTTGATTCCCCCTCCCCCTTTTTCCCCTTCTGGGCTCTGGGTATGTTTTTCCTATCACAGTAAATGAGGTTGAATGTGTATAATTTTAGAAGAGCTGTGCATGTGTGTGTGTACATACACTTTATATAGTAGATAATCAAGGGTGGGTTACTGCCTGGATGGGGCAGGGGCATAGTGGAGTAGCGAAAATGGAGCTCTACCCCAGAGCACTCAATTTGCACTGAAAGATGTTGAAACAAAATGCATAAGCCACGCTCCACAGTATGGTAGTAAATGTTTTGGTAGCCCATCACTGGGTAGATGCAATCATGGACATGGGCTGTTTGCAATGCTTAATTAGCAAGTCTGTTGTAGAACAATTGGTAATCCACAGTAAGGCCTTGACCAAGCCCATCTGGTTTCAACAAGTGAATGGGATGCTAATTGGGGGGGCAGGGTTCCCTGTCACACACATCACCAAATTAGTTGCAAAGAGGGTGCCACCATGAGTTAATCAGATTCATCATAGCCCCACTCCCCAAAATGCCTGAAACAATCATACTGGGACTTACGTGGTTAGATAAGTGGACTCTCACCATTAAGTGGGAAGATGGCTACCGAAAGCCAAACTTGGGCATCAGGCCGCTACCCACAAAAGTCCCTAAAGGCCACCTGAAGAAAGCCAAATTCCACAGACTGGACTGACCTGAACCAGCTGATCCCACAGTTGAGGACAAACCCCCAGGCATCCAATAGGAGCCAATAGAATATTGGGACCCAGATGGGGTCTTCAGGAAGACTGCAACTATCTCCCTCCTCACTGACCCACTGACTGTGTGATAGAACTTGTACCATGGGCCAAACTCCCCAAATCAAAAATGTACTCCATGACCCCTAAGGGAATGAAGGAGCTAAGGAGATACATTGACAACAATCTAGAATGGAGATTTATCCAGCCGGCAAAGTCACAAGGTGCTGTCCCAGTGCTCTTCAAATAAAAGAAAGATTGTAGGTGTGTGTGTGTCAGACTGTATGTGGGCCTCCGAGGGGTCAATGCTATTTGCATACGAAACACCCTCACCCTGATGAAAGACTTACTGAACCACTTAACCAAAGGCAAGGTGTTCACCAAACTGGATTTAAGAGAAGTGTATTACCAAATACACATCAGGGAAGGGGATGAGTGGAAAACCGCATTCAATTGCCCTCTGGGGTGCTGCCAATTCAGAGTCTTGCTATTTGGACTCCAAGGAGCCCCCGTGGCCTTTATGCAATATATAAATGAGGTGCTCCACCCCCATTTGTTCAAGTGGGTGCTCGTTTATTTGGATGACATTCTCATCTTCAGTGAGACCCAAAGCTGATGAGGCAAGTCCTAGAAAAACCTCTGGCTGCCAAGCTATATGAAAAGCTGTCTATGTGTGAGTTCCATAAAACTTCACTAGACAATCTGGGATATCACATTTCTAGCGGAGGGATAGAGATGGACCCAGGAAATGTGAAAGCGCTGCTGGATAGGCAACCCTCTCGCACCCACAAACAACTACAAAGTTTCTTAGGCTTTGTGAACTTCTATTAGCAATTCATCCCAGCTTTGACAGAGGAGGTGGTGCCACTGAATGAAATGCTAAAGACATGGCCATCACCAGTCAAACTAAAGACAAGCCAGCCTATTGGGTGGATGATGGAGTTAGTTGCGAAGAATTTGAATTCTGATCATGTGACCATGGAGATGCAGTAATGCTCGTAAGAGTGAAAAATAGTCATGTCACTTTCTTCAGTGATGTAAGTTTGAATGATCACTAAATGAACAGTTGTAAGTTGAGGACTATGTGTATAGGGTAAGATTTCCTTATAGGGGAAATGATGACATAAAGCATTAATAAATTAATAATAAATCCATTCATTCAGGCATCTGCATTGGGTTGATAGCTACATAAAGTTTTCTGGTCAGTTTCCGGTCACAATTCAAAGTGTTGGTATAAAGCCCTTCATGGCATCTGCCGCACAAATCCTAGCGACCAGTTAGGTCCCACAGAGTTGGCCTTCTCCGGGTCCTGTCGACTAAACAATACATCTGATGGGACCCAGAGGAAGAGCCTTCTCTGTGGCAGCCCCGACCCTCTGGAACCAACTCCCCCCAGAGATCAGAGTTGCCGCACCCTCCCTGCCTTTCGTAAGCTCCTTAAAACCCACCTCTGTCATCAGGCATGGGGGAATTGAGATATTCCCTTCCCCCTAGGCTTATAAAATGTATACTTGGTATGTCTGTATGTGTGATTGGTTTCTTAAATTAGAGTTTTTTAATTTAACTTAAACTTAAATATTAGATTTGTTTATATTGTCTTATTGTTGTTAGCTGCCCCGAGTCTACGGAGAGGGGGGGCATACAAATCTAATAAATAAATAAATAAAGGCAGAGTCCTGAGGTGGAAAATAATTGCTTTTCACAGGCTTCATTGTTGAAAAAAACACAACACGAGGTACAGTATATATTAGACCTGCACTTAGCAGCAAGCAAGTTCCAGTTGGCTTTAAGCAGCAAGGAAAATCCATTTAATGTTTTTGCTAGCATTCATCTGATCTGCAAAATTCAAAGCAATTACTCCTCCTTAATTCACATCTAGCAGTTTTTAAATGATTTATAGGTCGTGATAGGCTTTGGGTTAGCCTGAATTTCAGCAAAACAGAAGTTTGTATTTTTGTTTCTTGGAAAAAGGGGAAAAATCTCTTCACAGTGAAAAGCAATAATCATACAGTATCATTTTATTAGTAGAGTGACCACATTCATTAAATTGCAGTTTTGAAATCTAGGACAAGAATTCTGTGGGAATATAAGAAAGGGTGGCACTGTCACTGTATACCTAGTCTAGGGGGTGGGGAAGCTTCCATTATTATTTTAAGTAATTATATATCACCCCCACAAGGAAGTATATTAGAAGAGATCTACAGTAAATCAGGCAAATGCAAATTGTTTCCCGCACCACAAAGTTCCTTCATTGTTCTGAAGATCTAGTACAGTCATAATGAACCTATGACATGAGTATCCAAGTTGGCACTTCAAAACATTTTGGGGGACATACCACCATTCACTAACACTGACAACTATTCTCAAATGTGTTCTTCTATGATTTCTTCTATGATTTTCAGAGGCTGCAGAGATTGTGCCAGAATGCAATGTGCTCTCATGCCTCTAGACTTAGCAAACATTATGCATGAGTATTTATTTATTTATTTATTTATTTGTTTGTTTGTTTGTTTGTTTGTTTGTTTACTTATTAATCAGATTTGTATGCCGCCCCTCTCCGCAGACTCGGGGCGGCTCACAGCAATAATAATACAATGTAAACAAATCTAATATTTAAGTTAATTTAAAACCCAATTTAGAAACCAATCATACATACTAGCATACCATACATAAATTTTATAAGCCTAGGGGGAGTAGGGGCATGAGGTGTCATCATGTACTGAAAGCGCATGCGCTCCCACATCCATAATGCAATGTGTTCATGCATGATGCAATGCATGCCCTTGTCCCTCACATGCATGTGTAAACCCCCTGCATGTGCCCTCCTGCATGTGCATTTGAATCCCCACATGCCATGCCTCTGCTCATGCACAAGTCTCCCACATGCCCCCCCCCCAATGCATGGCAAAAGCCCCAAACCAACTTTCCAGTGGAAGACATATGCATGGTGAAACTGAGCCAGGAAGATGGCTCGCGTGCCCACTACTTAAACATATGCACCAAATCATCAGAAGCGAAACTCAACTTGAGAGAATTCTTAATTTGAAGCCTATGTTAGAGTTGGCAGGTTGTAGTTTTAGTAGGTTTCCTTCCAAAATGCAACAGCTTATTAATATTCAGGTGCCATGGCCAGAGAAGGATACTGGAAGGAGAAGGTGCATATGCAAATCTGATTCTTCATCCCCACTATAGATGGAAAACGTTTGGTTACTTTATCTTCCATCGTGGGAACAAACTTCTCACAGAATGTTTACAGCAGACCGATTTGCAAATACAAATCCCATTGATTACCTCCTCCTACATGGCGATAATTTGTTTTTGACTTTATCTTAAAGTTTTATGATTCATCGATGATTATGTACCATCAAGTCAGTGTTGACTATTAGCAACCACATAGATATATATTTTCCCCCCAGGACACTGTATTTATTCCCAACAACAGTGTAGTCATTGCTGAACTTAAATTAATTATTATCTGCCTGACAGGCTGTGTCTATGTAAGGCATGCTGCTGGGATCTGAGACGTTTTAGTAAATAACAGCCTAATTCTCCCAAGACATGCCAACATGACAAATACTATAAATGGTCCACACCAAGCGGTATGGAAAAAAGAAAACTTGATAGGACTTGGCAGCAAATATACCGGGACAGACGTTTTAGGTTGGGCTATAAAAATGAGAAGTCCCATATGATTATGTCAGTTGTATTTGAAAGCTGTCATCTAAAACAGACAAGAGAGCCCAAAGTGGGAAAAGAGAGAGAATCTGTGGGTATGTGATGAGAGGCTTCCATAGTTACATAAGTTATGTCAGCCACATACACAGTTATTCTTGTCTCTTATTTTCTTCGAAGCCAGAATAAAGCCTGGTGAAATAACTATCCAAGCAGTGTTTCTGAGAATTCTCATTCTTAGACGGAATTCTGAGAGTTGAAGTCCATTTACAGTATCTTAAAGTTCCCTTGGTTGAGAAACACTGCATCAGAGGATAAGCCACAGATCTGAAACAGAATCTCCCAAAGCATAGCATATTACTCGGTGCATGATATCCCTAGATCTTTTTCATTTGGCTAGTGTAATGGATGGTGCCTAAGTGTGATAGATATAGGTAGTTAGGCAGGCAGATGGACAGACAGAGATAGAGAAATGATAGATAGACTACAGATAGACGATGGATGGATGGATGGTGTTGTGGTTAGCTCTGGCCCAACTCCTGCCCCAAGGACTTTGGATGTGGGGGAGACATCCACATGCTGCAGGCCTGTTTTGCCCCCGGTGGAATCTGATGATGAAGGCTCCTCTGACCAAGAAGACATGAGTGACAGGGAGGAGGAGAGTGTGGCAGACAGCTCAGAAGGAGATTTATTATTATTTATTTATTATTTGGATTTGTATGCCGCCCCTCTCCGAAGACTCGGGGCGGCTCACAACAAGTGTAAAACAAATCATAAATAATTCAATTAATTAAAATATTTAAAGATTTAAAAAACCCCATATACTAACAGACACACACACAGGCATACCATGTATAAATTAAATGTGCCCAGGGGGAGATGTTTAGTTCCCCCATGCCTGACGGCAAAGGTGGGTTTTGAGGAGTTTACGGAAGGCAGGAAGAGTAGGGGCAGTTCTGATCTCCGGGGGGAGTTGGTTCCAGAGAGTCGGTGCTGCCACAGAGAAGGCTCTCCCCCTGGGGCCCGCCAACCGACATTGTTTAGTTGACGGGACCCGGAGGAGGCCCACTCTGTGGGACCTAATCGGTCGCTGGGATTCGTGCGGCAGAAGGCGGTCTCGGAGATATTCTGGTCCGATGCCATGAAGGGCTTTAAAGGTCATAACCAACACTTTGAATTGTGACCGGAAACTGATCGGCAGCCAATGCAGACTGCGGAGTGATGGTGAAACATGGGCATACCTGGGTAAGCCCATGACTGCTCTCGCAGCTGCATTCTGCACGATCTGAAGTTTCCGAACACTTTTCAAAGGTAGCCCCATGTAGAGAGCATTACAGTAGTCGAACCTCGAGGTGATGAGGGCATGAGTGGCTGTGAGCAATGAGTCCCGGTCCAGATAGGGCCGCAACTGGTGCACCAGGCGAACCTGGGCAAACGCCCCCCTCGCCACAGCTGAGAGATGGTTTTCTAATGTGAGCTGTGGATCGAGGAGGACGCCCAAGTTGCGGACCCTCTCTGAGGGGGGTCAGTAATTCCCCCCCCAGGGTGATGGACGGACAGATGGGATTGTCCTTGGGAGGCAGAACCCACAGCCACTCCGTCTTATCCGGGTTGAGTTTGAGTCTGTTGACACCCATCCAGGCCCCAACAGCCTCCAGGCACCGGCACATCACTTCCACCACTTCGTTGACTGGGCATGGGGTGGAGATGTAAAGCTGGGTATCATCGGCATATTGATGATACCTCACCCCATGTCCTTGGATGATCTCACCCAGCGGTTTCATGTAGATGTTAAATAGCAAGGGGGAGAGGACCGACCCCTGAGGCACTCCACAAGGGAGAGACCTTGGAGCCGACCTCTGACCCCCCACTAACACCGACTGCGACCGGCCAGAGAGGTAGGAGGAGAACCACTGAAGCACAGTGCCTCCCACCCCCAACTCCTCCAACTGGTGCAGAAGGATACCATGGTCGATGGTATCGAAAGCCGCTGAGAGGAGCACCAGGACAGAGGATAAACCCCTGTCCCGGGCCCGCCAGAGATCATCCATCAACGTGACCAAAGCGGTTTCCGTGCTGTAACCGGGCCTGAAACCCGACTGCTGGGGACCTAGATAATCGGCTTCTTCCAAGGACCGCTGGAGTGCCACCACCTTCTCAACAACCTTCCCCATAAAGGGAAGGTTGGAGACTGGATGATAGTTGTTAAGTACGGCTGGGTCCAGGGAAGGCTTCTTGAGGAGGGGGCACACAAGCGCTTCTTTATAGAGTGTTGGAAAAACTCCCCTCCCCAAGGAAGCGTTGGTGATCTCCTGGGCCCAGCTCCGTGTCACCTCCCTGCTGGCCGAGACCAACCAGGAGGGACACGGATCCAGTAGACAGGTGGCGGAACTCACAGCTCCAATGACCTTGTCCACTTCATCAGGTGTCACCAGATCAAACTCCTCCCAGACAGGTGGACAAGTACGTGCCCCAGTCACCTCGACTGACTCATTGTCAGTCGACTCTGTTTTACAATTGGAGTCGAGGTCGGCCCGGATCTGAGTGACTTTATCAGCGAAAAACGTGTTAAACTCCTCGGCGCTACTCTGCAAGGGCTCCCCAACTCCCTCCTGATTAAGAAGGGAGCGGGTCACCCTAAACAGAGCGGCCGGGCGGGATTCTGCTGATGCAATCAAGGCGGCATGGTACGCGCATCTTGCCGCCTTGAGCGCCACTTTGTAAGTCTTAATAAAAGCTCTTACAAGTGTTCGATCAGATTCAGACCTACTCTTCCTCCATCGCTTCTCTAGACGTCTCTTTTGGCGTTTCAACTCCCGGAGCTCCTCGTTGAACCATGGGGCTCTACGGGGTCTAGCGCCATGGAGAGGTCGCAAAGGCGCAATCCGGTCGAGAGCCTCCGCAGCAGCCGTATTCCAGGCCTCCGCAAGAGACTCCGCCGAACTGTGGATGAGTGCCTCTGGAATAACCCCAAGCGCCGTCTGAAAGCCCTCTGGGTCCATCAGGCGTCTGGGGCGGAACATCTTCATTGGTTCCGCCTCCCTGCGGGGAAGGATTGGAGCCAGGAGATCAATTATCTAGCTCCTCCTTGGATTCAGAACAAGAGTTAATGATACAGCCACGCATGTGGAGAGCGATGCATAGGCAACAACAACTGAGAGATTATTATCAAAGAAAATTAGGCCACCTGTGGTTGGGTGGGGCTGTGGTGATTGGTGAGGCTGCTATAAATAGCAGCCTGTGGGTTTGGCCATTGTGGAGGATTATCTGATCGTTGTGTTTCATGACTGCTTTACTGACTTTGACTTTTTGTGTGCTGATTTTTCCCCACTTTGAAACTAAACCAGAGCAAAGTGTGTCTCACTTTGTGAAAGAAGAAGGACTGTGAATTGCCTCACAGCTGCAAGCTAAGTATCACAGAACTGATAAGGGACTTGTTTGTACAAATTACCAGTTTGGTTGGAGACCAGTGCTCTTTGCTATACCAAAAGAGGGCTTGGTTTAAGTAAATTTTCATTATAAAGAACATTGTTTTGAATTTTCAAACGTGTATGTGTCTGAAATTTGTACCTGTGAATTTTTGGGAGGATTCTACCAGAGAGCCTGACAGAACAGATGGCTAGGCTAGGCTAGGCTAGACTAGGCTAGGCTAGGCTAGGCTAGGCTAGGCTAAGCTAGGCTAAGCTAAACTAAGCTAAGCTAAGCTAAGCTAAGATAAGATAAGCTAAAATAAGCTAAGATAAGCTAAGATAAGCTAAGCTAAGCTAAAATAAGCTAAGCTAAGCTAAGCTAAGATAAGATAAGATAAGATAAGATAAGATAAGATAAGATAAGTTAAGTTAAGTTAACATAAGATATATAGATATAGATATAGATAGAGACAGCAGTGGGCTACTAGCCAGAACACTAAATTGTGCTCGCTGCCCTGGCTCTTGCTTGCAAGGCCAGTGTGATTGTGCTTCTGCACCTGTGGAGGTAGCAAAATCACGCATGGAGCCACAGGTGTGCCCGTGTTTGGGGGAGGGGTTTTTTTGCTTCCGCACATACCGAAACATGAGCACACCTATGGCTCCAAGCGCAATTATGCCGCCCCGAGTTTTCGGAGAGGGGCGGCATACAAATCTAATATATTATTTATTATTATTTTATTATTATTATTATTATTATTATTATTATTATTATTATTATTATTATTATTATTATCTCCACAGGTGCAGAAGCAAAATCACGCTGGGCCCGCAAGCACATACAAGCTGTGGCGGCGAGCGCAATTTAGCGTTCCAGCTAGTAGCCCACCGGTGGATATAGATACACCCTGCACCCCACACATGCACACATGTTGATGTTTTTAGCTCTTCCCGGGATTTTAGCTCTTCCCTCCTGAAGCCTAGGGATGGTGAAAAATGGTCCAACGGGCCAAACAGAAGTTCAGAAACAAAACAGAAGTCGTGCTGCCCTACTACTTTAGATAGTTGCAACCAGGCTTTGTATATCTCGACCCATTTCTTCTGCACCCAGCAAAGCTTTCCTCAAGTCCTCTGTAGCTGATAATAGTATTCCAAATCAATCTGGAGCTCTGTTACCAGCTGCAGAGGCCTTTCCTAAAGACCTTTCCTGAATGCCTCTCTAGCTGATAACAGAGCTCCAGATTGATTTGGCTGGAGTTATCGGCTGCAGAGGCCTTCAGGAAAGTCTTGCTGGCTGCAGAAGAAATGGGCGAAGATGTGGAAGGCATGGCTGCAACTGTCTCAAGCTGAAGAAGTTCCTGAAGACCTCTGAGAGTAAGAAGGAGGCTGGGGGTGAACTTCTGGTTGGCCCGTTGGGATGTTTTTGCCATCCCCAGGCTTCAGGAGGCTTTCCTGAAGCCCGGGTAGGGCAAAAATGGCCAAAAAAGAAGGCCAAAAATCAGCTGGCCAGCACGTACATGCATGCTGGAGCTGACATAGGGCAATACTTTGTGTGACCTCAAATATGGCTCTGTGTGCCATCTGTGGCACACGTGCTATAAGTTCTCCATCACTGTCCTATACCGTGTCAGACAAATGGCTGTCCAATCTCTTCTTGAAAGCCTCTAGTTATGGAAGACCCACAGATTCTGGAGGCAAGCCATTCCACTGACTAATTGTTATTACGTTTAGGAAATTTCAAGGTTGGATCTCTCCTTCATAAGTTTCCATCTGTTACTGCTTCTCCTGCCTTTACTCTGGAGAGTAAATTGATCCCTCTTTATGACAGCTCCTTAGAAGACTGCTATCATGTCACCCATAGTCCTTTTCTTCATCCTCTATCTATCAACCTCATCCACTTGATCACCACCACCACCACCACCAAGAAATTTCAGAAGCCATCTTAGGATCAGGGTTAGCATTATGCTGGGATCCAACTGTCCACTTAGCCTTTTTGGCTACCAAGAAAGAGCCTTCTGGGCTTTTCAGGTTACCATGCACCCCATTTCAACTGAAACTAGGGGATACATGATAGCAGTGTTCCAATACAACTAAGGAGAAAAATCCTAACAGTTAGAACAATAAGTCAGTGAAACAACTTGCCTATTTTGTGTGATGTGGTTTAGGATTTCCTGACTAAGCACGGGATTGGAGTAGAAGACCTCTAAGGTCCCTTCCAACTCTGTTATTCTATTCTATTCTATTCTATTCCATTCCATTCCATTCCATTCCATCCCACCCCACTCCATTCCCTTCCACTATACATTTCTCTGGAGCTACAGCAGGTATAAAAGACATCAACTGAGGATCACGAGAGACATTTTTGCCATTTGAGTGGTGAGCCAGAAAAAGGCAAAAGAGAACAACCAAATGGCTAACCTTGGCTCTGCTTTCCTCCAAATCTGCTTTCTCCACCAATTCCTAAAGGCAACAGTCTGTTGTGTTCCCCGCAAAAACATTACACCTCTTGAGTGTGGAATGGTGGGCTAGAGGAAGGTATGTGTGTGTTTGGGGGGGGGGTGTCCCTACAGATTGCCAGCATTTGGATGATGATCAAGCTGTCGTTTGCAAAATCTGTTTCTTTCAACTTGGAAGATTTGTCAGAAATTCGTTCCTCACATAGCATCCTGCTGCATACATATTCTTTGTCACGTAAAGAAAAATGTGAGAAGAAAATAAATCATGAAAAAAAAATTGATTGAGTGAGTGAATATGTGCCTGTGTGTGTGTGTGTGTGTGTGTGTGTGTGTGTGTGTGTGTGTGAGAGAGAGAGAGAGAGAGAGACTCTATTTGGACAGTTTCAAATACAGTTTGGACTGATCTTTTCTGCATAAAGAAGATCAGAAACTCAGAAGCTCTTTAGAGAGAACCATTTCTACATTATTTTTTATAGAAGTTCATTTTTCTTTTTAATCTTTGCTAAGCAGCATACTTATTAAAGCACATGAAGAAGCTGTAGGAATATGGGGAAATGTATCTTCAGGCTTGTTTACAAAGTATAGAAACATTTAGAATTGAAGAGAATAGAATTATTTATTGTCCAAGTGTGATTGGACACACAAGGAATTTATTTATTATAAATAGCAGCCTGTGGGTTTGGCCATTGTGGAGGATTATCTGATCGTTGTGTTTCGTGACTGCTTTACTGACTTTGACCTTTTGTGTGCTGATTTTTCCCCGCTTTGAAACTAAACCAGGGCAAAGTGTGTTTCACTTTGTGAAAGAAGAAGGACTGTGAATTGCCTCACAGCTGCAAGCTAAGTATCACAGAACTGATAAGGGACTGGTACAAATTACCAGTTTGTTTGGAGACAAGTGCTCTTTGCTATACCAAAAGAGGGCTTGGTTTAAGTGAATTTTCATTATAAAGAGCATTGTTTTGAATTTTCAAACATGTGTGTGTGTCTGAAATTTGTACCTGTGAATTTTTGGGAGGATTTTACCAGAGAGCCCGACAGAACACTATCTATCTATCTATCTATCTATCTATCTATCTATCTATCTATCTATCTATCTATCTATCTATCTTTCTTTCTTTCTTTCTTTCATTCATTCATTCATTCATTCATTCATTCATTTATACTTCTATGCCGCTCAGTCCCGAAGGGCCTGCCCCTCAGACACTATACTTTTCCGCCCATACCGGAAAAAAAAATAGAGGGAACATTGGCTCGGGTGTGTAAGTGGAAAATAGTTCTTGAGAAGAGGCAAAAAAATCTTGAACACCCAGTTCTTAATTAGAAAAGTTTGTAAGTAGAGGCATTCTTAGGTAGAGGTATCATTGTATATCCTTGGTCTTATCTATCTTTATCTATCTTTTAAAAAGGATCTTGCATTTTCTTAGTTTGCTTTATATGTTTCTTTATTTTTCCTAATGAGAGCTGACTAAGAAACTTAGAAACAAATGCCCAAAAATAATGGGAGAATCTTATGAACTATTGGATAATACATCATAACAGCTTAAACTGGGAAAAACTATTGAGAAAACTGTAATTGATCGAAGTAAGCCTCTAGCTTAGCAAATTCATTCTAATAAAAGATTTATGCTCAAGAAAAACAGTAAACTCCAGTTTTTATTTATAAGAATCATCGCAGAGAAAAATTGACAATATTTGTAATCTAGGTTAAAAAGATCTTAACAAATTCAGGATGCAAATCAACATCCTGAGAGTATTTGTATTTTGGCTGTGTTGGTATTTTTAATGTGGATTTCAAATCTGGGGGTTTAAGATAGAATTCGATCCATACAGAGATTTGGAGCGAATAAGTGAATAATAGCCATTCTAACGTGTAGATTCATAAGTGGTATAGTAATTTGGTTTCATGAACTTAAGCTACTTTACAAGAAATACTATTATCCAACTAGATAACACAATTAGTGCCCAGAGGGAGTGCCATTTGCTCTCTGTTTATATATAGCAGCTTGTTCTGTCAATATTGGTGGCTACTCCTGCCAGTATTGTTTTCTCCATGGTGGCTTCTTGATTAGGCTGTTGTTTACTATTAGTTTGTTTGTCTGAGTTACAGTTTCTGATCCCCAACTTGATAGGAGTATTGTTTACTACTTGATTGTTGGCCTAGTATTAACCTTGATGTTAATCTCTGCTTACCTGGGTGTTGATTGTAATTCAACCCCGAGCTACAAATATTCTCTTTTTTTTTTTTAAATGTCTTTATTAAGTTTTACAGAGAACAAAAATAGAAAAGATAACTTGTAATGATCAACAGTAATTTGGTTATAAATCAGCACATTTAATATCTATACCATAGAAATCACATAATATTAGACATATTGAGGAGATAAGAAAAGGAAACAGAGAAAAGAAAGAGGTGAAGAAAGGGGGGAAAAAACAGAGAAAAAGGAAATATTGTTGAGAAAGAAAATAGAATAAAGAGAGAGAGAGAGTATAGGTAGGAAATAGAAAAGAACCAGCAATGTGGCTGGTGTTTCGTATCAATACGACATAAATTTTGAAAGTGTCGCTGATATATTATTCCCCTTCTTATTGCTTTAAGGTTTTCTACTAGGTTAGTTTGGGAGTAAATGAATAAGATCTTCCAATGTTACATATAATGTTACATTAAAATTATATCATATTTATCATACTATAACAGATGTACCCTATATGTTACAAATATTTTCTTCTATCAGTACTTTATAGCATATGTGTCAAACATGTAACCCTTGGGCCATATGTTCCAGAATTGTCCTGTGGGGTCATCCCAGAGCCAACAAGGGCCTGGCCCATGCTGCCTGGGCCTTGACCTATCCCAGCTGTGGCCACCATCCTCATTATGATATGGCTCATAATGAGGATCCAGATTGTTGGGGGCAATATGCTGACTCTGTAAACTGCTTAGATGGGGTGTAAAGCACTGTGAAGCAATATATAAATCTAAACGATATTGCTGTAAAAGCACTACAAAGTGGTATGTATGTCTAAGTCAGGAAAGACTTGTCATCGTTGGTGCTACCTGTGCGCCCTCCAATGCTGTCATGTGGGGGCATGCCCGTCAGCACAAGATTTCCCTTCTGTGCATGTGCAGCAAGAAAAATCTTGTGAAGATGTGAGCGCAAGCACGCAGCTGTGCACGCATCCTGAAAATTGCTACTGGAAGGGAGCTCCTTATTGTTCTTGCAGCAGTCCATTACTGGTTTAAACACTAGTGCTATTGCTATAATAGGATCGAGCTTGATACCTCTGCTCTAAAGCATGTTAGAGACTTTAAAAAAACCTATAAATAGAAAGACGCTTACTGGCATGCCTTGACACCAGGGAAAGCAATTCAAGGATTCTGCAAGGCTGCTTGGCTCCTTTCTGGATTTTCAGCAATGATTAATTGGTTGCTTCTTCGACATGCATAAGAGCTTTAATGTGCTTGCTCAACATCTTGTTCAGAATATGGGGAACTGTAATTACTTGGCACGTCTGAAGTGTCATGACATTCCTTAGTGCAGATTCCTCCCCTCCCCCCCAAAAAGTGACCCCCTCTCCAGCCCTGTCATAATTCACTGAGAATTATAGGAAGGATGCCTGCTCCCTCTTTCCCTCCAGGGGAGCATCGGCTTCTGATACAGTATTTCTAAAACAGACCTCATTATCCAGCCCATCATTTCCATTTATCAGTGCCTCGCAGCTCTTGGTACTCACGGATCAAAGAGTGTCATGTCCATCAATCACTGAAGGCTCTTCATTTTGCTTTGTCTCCTGCAGCCATCAAAGGAAGCTTCTTTCCCTCTTTTTTTTTTTCCACTGCTCCTAATACCAAGGGTTAGGGACAGTGAGAAAACCGCCTGCACTTTCCAAATGGAAGAAACGTGGAGCTGTAATGATTAGAGAAGTTTCTCAAACTTCTGTTCATATTCACTTTTTTGATGTGAGCATGAAAGTTTCGGTCCGAATTTAGCACTTGAAGGATTTTCTTTCTCCTTGTGTTATCGTTGTTTACATATGGATGGCTTTTCTTCGTGAAATCTACCCCTCTTGATAAGGAAGGTACTTTGTTTGAGCAAGGGAAGGAGGGAAAAACCAGTTGTTTCTCTCCACTGCTGAGAATCTTTCTTTCATGAAACTCACAAGGATTGAAACATTCAGAGAATGGTTCGCCTTGCTTTGACAGCACATAACAAAGTCTCTCCTCCCCCCACCCTTCCCAGTCCTTCTGAACAGATTAAAATCTCAGTCAAAGGATCTCTGGTTTAACAGCCTCTGAAAATGACAACATCATACAACCCAGGGATGGGTTCTGGCTTACCTTGCTGCCAGTTCACTCCCTGATGTGCTGTTCCATGAGGGCACATGTGCACATACACAGTGCTAAAAATATTTTTTCCGCAGAAGCAAAAATGTCAGCGAAAGTCACCAAAATCTTGCTCACACATAGACACATAGAAGATTGACGGCAGAACAAGACCTCATGGTCCATCTCGTCTGCCCTTATACTATTTCCTGTATTTTATATTAGGATGGATATATGTTTATCCCAGGCATGTTTAAATTCAGTTACCGTGGATTTACCGACCATGTCTGCTGGAAGTTTGTTCCAAGCATCTCCTACTCTTTCAGTAAAATAATATTTTCTCACGTTGCTTCTGATCTTTCCCCCAACTAACTTCAGATTGTGTCCCCTTGTTCTTGTGTCCACTTTCCTATTAAAAACATTTCCCTCCTGAACTTTATTTAACCCTTTAACTTATTTAAATATTTCGATCGTGTACCCACTTTCCCTTCTGTCCTCCAGACTATACAGATTGAGTTCATTAAGTCTTTCCTGATACGTTTTATGCTTAAGACCTTCCACCATTTTTGTAGCCCGTCTTTGGACCCGTTCAATTTTATCAATATCTTTTTGTAGGTGAGGTCTCCAGAACTGAACACAGTATTCCAAATGTGGTCTCACCAGCACTCTATATAGCGGGATCACAATCTCCCTCTTCCTGCTTGTTATACACGAGCATTTTCACATGAGATTTTGCTTGCTATAAATGCGCAGAAGCAAAATCTTGCACTGACGGGCGTTTGTGCCCTCAAAAGCATCAGAGGGTGCACCAGTAGTGCCAAAGATGGCAGGCCTTTCCTGATTAGCAGGCAGAATTCCTGTTGCCCATTTATAAGGTTTGCAGTCATGCTGGGTTCATGGAATTTGCTCTGCTGGTGAATCACAAAATAGCCCAATGTGCAAAGTCTTTGTCCTTCATTATTTCATGATGGTCAAGGTCAGCATGGCCCTGCCAAGACTTGTAGAGAAGCAGATGACACAAAATACAACGGCACTATTTGTATTGCAGTATCATACATATGTTGCTCATTTGGCAACATCGTGGTTTGTTGCAGGTGTCACTGAAACTGTCTCGCATTCCCAATAAATGTTAATGACAAAGATTATATTCTAATCTTTGCCATTAGAAATGAGAAGATTATATCCTAATTTTGGTCATTAGCATTAATGATACTACTAATAGGCAGTTTCTTCCCTTTTACCTTGTAATGTTTCAACCCTAGCAGGAAATTTTCTGATCTGGTGGCTGAACCATTTTCATCCTTTTTAAATGATTATGTTTGAATCAAGAGAATACTTAGTACTGTCTCTAGTACTGCAGGGATTATATCTTTTACATAATGTGTGTGTGTGTGTGTGTGTGTATTTGTGTGTGTGTATTCCACTAGCTGCAGCCTTGTTGCTCATTTAGAAAACCAGAATGTTGTTTTTCATGCCTTATTGGTCAAAAGTTGGAGTTTATAAATTCATTGGAAACCCAGCTGCATTTACATACCATTCTGGTTAATGACACTAATGCTTCTGATACAACTGAAGCATGCTATGATGGGATTAGGTTTGAACATTGCAACTCCTAGTCCTCATGAACAAAAGGAAAAAAGAGAGGAAAGAAAGTGAGAAATGTTTAAGCTATGAGTTAAAATGGACTCCGTAGAGATATTTTATGACATGTTATGATTGATACAAACTTCTAGTCAAGTGTACTGATTCAGTTTGCCATTAAAGAAGAATCACTGCTGGGGATAGGACATATATAAATTCACCACTCATCTTTGTAGGAGCCCCTCAAATATTGAAACAACAACTTTCATCATACCCAATTCCTGTAATTCTGTCCTTCATAAATGTTAGCCTCCAACCTACTAATCATCCAACAACATGCTTACATTTCTCTGGCAGTGCATTCATGTTGTGTCGCTACAACGTATGCCATGCTTACTTTCTGAAAGTGAAATGTAAACAATGTAGCGTAGGCATACTTGTAGGCATAGTTGCTGTTCGAATGGGAATGAGTGATTTTCAAATGTTCTTAGAAACATAGAAACATAGAAGACTGATGGCAGAAAAAGACCTCATGATCATTCTAGTCTGCCCTTATACTATTTTTTGTATTTTATCTTAGGATGGATCTATGTTTATCCCAGGCATGTTTAAATTCAGTTACTGTGGATTTACCAACCACGTCTGCTGGAAGTTTGCTCCAAGGATCTACTACTCTTTCAGTAAAATAATATTTTCTCATGTTGCTTTTGATCTTTCCCCCAACTAACTTCAGATTGTGTCCCCTTGTTCTTGTGTTCACTTTCCTATTAAAAAGGAAGGTTTTTAAAGTAATTAGTTAAATTAATTTTATTTTTAGATATTTATATTGTATATTGTAAGCTGCCCTGAGCCCTTGGAAAAGGGCAGCATATAAATCCAATTAATAAATAATAAATAAATAAATTACAAAGTCAAATACTGAAGACAGCATACTGTCATTAAAGTAAGACAGGATAATTTCTTCCACAAAGAAACAAAATACCCATAACCACTTCTTTAAGGAAAAAAAAACTCCACTTAAAAATGCAAACTAGTACTGGAAACTAGTGCTGGAACATACACATCTAAAGGTCAAGGAAATGTGATTCCAAAAATCTCCAATTCCATTGAAGAGGCCCTGCCTATGGAACTCGCCAACCGAGCCTTG
Organism: Erythrolamprus reginae; assembly: GCF_031021105.1. Taxonomy (NCBI): domain Eukaryota; kingdom Metazoa; phylum Chordata; class Lepidosauria; order Squamata; family Dipsadidae; genus Erythrolamprus; species Erythrolamprus reginae. The sequence goes on from NC_091951.1 coordinate 49,583,795, forward strand.
AAGTGCTTTGGATTCCATTCCAAAAGATTCTGCAGCATGCAGAAGTTCAAATGTACCACAGCATCTGTTCGCAACTCTGTAAAGTGGCCATTACTTTTCCCAAGATCACATGGCAACTTCAAAGACAGCTTAATGATGCTGGGAAAAGGCAAGGCTGCTTGCTTTAGAGTGGCAGGCAGATGTTACCTCCATCTTCTTGTACACTCCAAAGCACCCTTTATGAATTATTTCACTCCAGCCTTACTCACAAATCTCATTGCTTTTGCTTGCGGACCAGAGAGCTGTGTCAGTTTGCTTATATCAGTGCAGACAGAACTATTAAACCTCATAAATATCGAGTCCAGCAACGTAGCCCCAATATCACCCGGGCAGAATATATGCCACAGAAGGATCTTTCTGTTCACTGTTGAAATTTTATACAGGTAGTCCTCATTTAGAATAGAATAGAATTTTATTGGCCAAGTGTGATTGGACACACAAGCAATTTGTCTTGGTGCATATGCTCTCAGCGTACATAAAAGAAAATCATGTGGTACAACACTTAACGATTGTCATAGGGGTCAAATAAGCAATGAAGAAACAATCAATATTAATAAAAATCTTAGGATACAAGCAACAAGTTACAGTCATACAATCCTAAGTGGGAGGAAAAGGATGATAGGAATGATAAGAAAAACTAGTAGAAATAGAAGAGCAGATTTAGTAAAAAGTCTGACAGTGTTGAGGGAATTATTTGTTTAGTAGAGTGATGGCGCTTTGGAAAAAAACTGTTCTTGTGTGTAGTTGTCTTGGTGTGCAATGCTCTGTAGCATTTTTGAGGGTAGGAGTTGAAACAGTTTGTGTCCAGGATGCGAGGTGTCAGTAAATATTTTCCCCGCCCTCTTTTTGACTCGTGCAGTATACAGGTCCTCAATGGAAGGCAGGTTGGCAGCAATTGTTTTCTCTGCAGTTCTACAGTTTAGCAACCACAATTGGGACTTGCAATTTGGTCATTAAGAAAAATGGTTGCAAAGTGAAACATGCTCTATGCCAGTGGTTCTCAACCTTTCTAATGCCGCGACCCCTTAATACAGTTCCTCTTGTTGCTGTGACCCCCCAACCATAAGTCTAGCGCCAATTCTCCCAACAGAGTTTTTAGCTGCCTGGCAGGAAGGTCAGAGGGACACCCCCCACTGTAAACACCTGATTGGTCGGATTGTAAAAATATGTTCCAAGGCGCCAGGATTGAAGCTTTAGTTCCTAACACCATGGGAAATTTGTCTTTTCCCATGGTCTTAAGCGACCCCTGTGAAATAGTCATGCGAACCCCAAAGGGGTCCTGACCCCCAGGTTGAGAACCACTGGTCTATGCTTTCACTTCAGTTTCCTTTGCTTTATAGACCTGTGACAGCCACAAATATCAGGACTGGTTGCAAAATTAAATTATTATCACTCACCACCACAAACAATTGCTAAATGAAACTAAACTAGCAATTAAGCAATTGTTAAACAAGGACCAAGGGATCCTTTGTGCTCTCTGAGCTTGGTTGGCTTTTTTGCTCATTCCCAAACTAGTTAACATTTTGGGTACCATTTGTTGGGGGTCAAGGGAAAGAGAGGGTTTGGTCTTCTCTTTCTGCTCAAGATCCCCATGGACAATTGGTGGGCCACTGTGTGACACAGAATGTTGGACTCGATGGGCTTTGGCCTGATTCAGCATGGCTCTTATGTTCTTTTTTTAAAAAAGTTTATTGAATTTTAAATATAAGGAAAGTGGGGGAGGGGAAAACTGTGAGGGGAAGGTATACATAATAAAAGGAAATCTCTATATAAACATAAATTCAATTCTGGCTCTTCTTATGTTCTTATGTATGTTCTTACATCAGTGTTTTAGATTACCAACACCTAGTGTGGATAATGAAATGTTTGCAATAAAACAACCAAGCTCAGAGAGCACCGAAGATCTCATAGTTCATGTTAGATCTTCAGAAGAATCAACTGCAGACTCTCTGATCAAGTAACGGTTCTTTTATTAGAAAAGAAGTAACGGTTCACAGAAAGGAATGAGACAACAACAACATGGCCGTGCCTGGCAGCTATATATATACCCCGGGCTGCCAGGCTGAGCCAACCAATCATTTTACAGTATTTTCCCGCCCAAGGAATATGGAGCGGGTACAGGGCCTAACTGTCCTCTGGACACAACAGTTCATGCCTGAGGTAAAAATATTCTCCTTTATTGGTAAATGAGGAAGTCTTACCCTGCATAATAATAACAGTTCCACCATGGGCGAAATGCTCCCTGTTCACTTATGCCTGTTCACTTGAGCCGATCGTGAAGGCAATGCGAGGCCTCGCCCACCTGCCGTCATTTGGGTTCTTTTACCCCCTGCGCATGAACAAAGTGTTTTGTGCATGCACAGAGGATAAAAGACCCAAAATGGCGGCATCCAGGCAGGTGGGTGAAGCTTTAGTGACTGGCTCTCCAATGACCAACAGACACAAGTGAAACGGGAGCATTTCACCCCTGAGTTCCGCATCTTTATTTGGAGTAATTATTTGGTCTTTAAACTCCACATACATGCCTACACATCAAGGATTGCCTATAAGCTTTTTTCATATAATCTAAGACTCAAATGAACCAGAGTTCAGATCACATTTACAGCAAGTCTTACATTCAACCATAAATAAGCGCAAACTCCACCTTGCAGGCCAGCTAGAAGTTTTCTAAGCATTCAACTGAACTTAACATAGAAACATAGAAGATTGACAGCAGAAAAAGACCTCATGGTCCATCTAGTCTTCCCTTATACTATTTCCTTCTGTGTTAGGACGAGGATCAGAACTTCTGTGCTAAGCTCATCTTCTACTCAATTTAGAAAAAGGAAATACTTTTTTTCTTGATGAATCTACAGAGCAATATTCCTATTCTTGATATTTGCCAAATCCCAGAATTGCACCCATTGCCCAAACATAATTTCACAGGCTCCTCAGGTGTATTATTTACTGAATGTTCCTCGAAGAAATTTGGCTAGCCAGGTCAATCCGCTGAAGAAACGTTTCAAAAGCCATCACTGCAATTAAATGTTTTTTCCGGTGAGACTGGTCTATTAGGGTCTAACCTGATCTACCCAAACATGAGGCAGAGCGTACTGCTTCAGTTTTCACCTTTCAGCCCCAATCCAGGAGCCTTCAAAGGCTTCCACGACAAACTATTTTGTGTTAAATTTAAATTTACCGAGAAAGAAAAAAGGGAAACTAGTGTAGCTATTTCAAGCTGTGAATATAGATACAGCTTGAAATAGTTATACTAGTCTCTCTTTACTTCTTTCTCGGTAAATTTAAATTGAACACATCATTGCAGTTATTAATGTGAAAATGCTTCAGGGTGAAGATGGATGCAGAAGATCAAAGGTCCGAATATGGGCATAATCAAGATTGCATGTAGTATTCCAAAATCTAAGAACAAATAACTGGAACCACTATCAAGACCCAGTCACTAATGTATGCTTTCAGACTTGGTCTTTCCAGTTCTGACTTCTGACCGCCTGTCACTCAAGGACTGACTGGAATCCACAGTCCCCTTTCCATCAATGGAAGCCCCCTAACCCAATGAAAGCTTTTACTGGAAGAAAGAACTGCCAGAACTTATTAGTCCTGAATGCCCCTGTATCCTCTGAAATGCCGGATCAGTAAATTGAGAGATGCTGCAGAATAATGTGGAGAAGAGATGAGACAGTGGAGGGCGGGGGAGGAGTGTTGTGTTTTCCACCACCAATCCCATTATACACATATCTTATTATCTCCATTTGTTTCTCAGTGACCGAAGAGCTTCCCAAAATGAAAAAAAGGGAGCCAAAATGATGGTTATAAGGGAAGGAACCAATTTTGCTGAACCTATCGCTCCCTTTCCGAAGTTCCTCCTAATTGCTCCAAATGTAGGGAGAGACCCATGACATTTACAGTGACACTTAATGCAAGGAATTTATCTATCCAAATATGTGTTTTTCTTTCAAGGGGCCACATGCCATGCTTCTGTGCATTAAACACTACCCCCCTCAACCCCCCCCTACAAGTAAAACATTTGTTGAGGGGGAAAAAACATTTCTGAATTACATTTCAGATGTGACTTTCATCCATATGGATAGGTATCTGATAGATAGTTTCAATAAATCAGCCCCAACACAGCAGCCACTCCACTGGTTTTATCATCCTATTATGGCATGGGATTATAGTAATTGAATCAGAAATGCACCGGACATGCAAGTGATGTTATTAAAACACCCATTTCGTTTTTTAAAAAAAAGCTGCATAATATACACAACGGCAATAAATTACCACAAATTATGGTGCTGCCAGTTTTATATATATATTTAGAAATTACATGCTCAAAAATGTAATTTTAGACATTGCATCTCTATCTCTTTTTTTCTACTATTTGGTTATATATACAGTGATCCCTCGATTAGTGCGGTCTCGATTAATGCGAAACGCTATACCACGGTTTTTCAAAAAATATTAATTAAAAAATACTCCACGGTTTTTTTGCTATACCACGGTTTTTCCCACCCGATGACGTCATACGTCATCACCAAGAGTCACTTCTCTGTCTCTTTCTCTTTCTTTCCTGTCATTCTCTGCTTCAATCATTTTCTCATTTCTCTTTTTTTCTCCCCTTTTTTCTATCATTTCTCTCTCTCTTCCTTCCACTCTTCTCTCTCTTTCTTCCTCTCTCTCACTGTCTTCCTTCCTTTCTCATCTTTCTCTCTCTCTTTCTCTATCTTGCTTCTTCCTCTCTCACACTCTCTTCCTCCCTCTCTCATCTCTTTCTTTCCTTCTCTCTCTTTCTCTATCTCTCCCTCTCTTGCTCTCGAGCGGCAAACGGCGGGCGGGCGGGTGAACGGGCGAGCGGCAAACGGCGGCCGGGTGAACAGGCGGGCGGCAAACGGCGGCCGGGCGGGCGGGTGAACGGGTGAGCGACAAACGGCGGGCGGGCGGGTGAACGGGCGAGCGGCAAACAGCGGCTGGGTGAACAGGTGAGCGGCAAACGGCCGGCGGGCGGGTGAACGGGCGAGCGGTGAGCGAGCGGCCGAGCGGCGAATGGCAAGCGGGTGGGCGGGTGCTGGGGGGGCGGGGGCAGCCAGCATTCAAAGCAATTTGTTGGCTTCCGCACTCTTGTCGCTCCCCGCCTCCACCATCTGTGCATGTGCGGCCATGGAAAAAGGGTGCGCATGCGCAGATGGTGTTTTTACTTCCGCACCACTATACCGCGGAAAATCGATTAGTGCGGGAGGTCTTGGAACGTAACCCCCGCACTAATCGAGGGATCACTGTATATGGAATCAACTCCCCCACCCACGGAGATTAGAACATCCCTCACCCTCCTTGCCTTTTGCAAGTTACTTAAGATGCACCTTTGTCACCAGGCATGGGGTAATTGTGATCCCTGAGCACATATAGTTTTATGAATGGTACGATTGTATTGAATGGTTCTTAATGATGGGCTTTTTAAATGTTTTTTTATTGGATTTGTGTATTGTTGTGATTGTTGTAAATTGCTCCAAGACTCCAGAGAGGAGTGGCATACAAATCTAATGATATATATATCATATGTTTTTGCTGAATTTTTTAAATTAAGGGAGACTAGGATAGGGCTATTTCGGCCTTGTTCTGGCCTCATCAGCTAGCCATACCCTTACTGGGATTTGATCCTGGGGCCTCTGCCTTGTAAGGCAGATAATTACATAGTTACATACATACAGAACATAGTTTGCTGGCTATGAATAAATTAGCTGCCTTGAAATGGCCCTGGGTTGGACCTAGAGGCAAAAAGGAGCTGTGATGTTCCTTGGTACAGGTATGAAAGTCTTGGCATATTTGGGTTTCTTCCCGTGTAGGATTCAGATATTTCTGGCGATGTTTCAACGAGGTCCCACTCGTCATTTTCAGGCTGGTGCTTCTGTCCTTGTTGCTAGAACAAGGACAGAAGCACCAGCCTGAAGATGACAAGTGGGACCTCGTCGAAACGTCGCCAGAAATATCTGGATCCTTTAAATATTCAGCAGAAACATGTGATACATACAGAACATAGGTTGTTGGCTATGAATAAATTAACTGCCTTGAAATGGCCCTGGGTTGGACCTACAGGCAAAAAGGAGCTGTGATGTTCCTTGGCACAGGTGTGAAGGTCTTGGCATATTCGGGTTTCTTCCCATGTAGGATTTAGATATTTCTGGCGATGTTTCGATGAGGTCCCACTCATCATCTTCAGGCTGGTGCTTCTGTCCTTGTTGCTAGAACAAGGACAGAAGCACCAGCCTGAAGATGACGATTGGGACCTCGTCAAAACGTCACCAGAAATATCTAAATCCTTTAAATATTCAGCAAAAACATGTGATACATACAGAATATAGTTTGTTGGCTATGAATAAATTAACTGTCTTGAAATGGCCTTGGGTTGGGCCTAGAGGCAAAAAGGAGCTGTGACGTTCCTTCAATATAAAAGGGTGATCCAACAGAAAAAAAAACATATAGCCCCTCCCTGGTACAAACCTGAAGGGATCAGATCTGGTGGCCTAGAGGTTAATTCTCTGCCTTACAAGGCAGAAGCCCCAGAATCAAATCCCAATAAGGGTATGGCTAGCTGATGAGGCCAGAACAAGGCCGAAATAGCACTATCCTAGTCTCCCTTAATTTTCAAATTCAACCAAAACATGTGACATACACACACACACACACACACAAATACATATACATATACATGTGTGTGTGTGTGTGTGTGTGTGTCCAAATAGAAGGAAAAAAAGAGAGAGATGCAATGTCTAAAATTTCATTTTCGAGCATGTAATTTCTAAAAATCCAAGAGTTTGTGATAACTTCAGTGGGTCGCAGTCACTGCTTTGCTTTTATTAATCTAATGGGATGGGAAGCCAAACACGTCTACATCGTTTTACAATTCATGGGCTGAACATACATCTCATGGCCTTTGCTTCTTGCACAATAGAAAATCAATTCTCACTTTAATCTTTAAAAGCAAGATATATGCTTGCTGATGACTAATCTGGGGAGCACTTTGAGAAAGCAGTTACACTTGGCCCACAAACACATTTGCAGGTAATCCTAGAGGTCATACTACCAGCTGTGCATTTAAATCAGCTTAGGTCAGTCACAAGGGGTGATAGGTTCAAGAATATGAAATCCTCCCGAGACAATTTGAGACTGTGATGTTTAAATTGCTTAAAACAAGCGCATCTCAGCCCAGGAGATGATAGGGCCACTTCACAGATGGCAGGTACTGTTCCAAGAACACTGGAACTGATTTGTACACCTACTGGCAAATCATGTCATTCTGGAATCTATTGTATAGAATTTCCATGCTACCTGAGCTTAAAAGGATGACCACTACTCGTGTGATCCTCAGGACATAATTAAACCTCCAAGTGCTACAAAAAAACCTCTAAATGGATGCAAATGACCAGTTGTCTGGAAGGAATATAAATCTTTTCATTCCCCACCATCCAAACAGAGCTGAAGATGCTTCCTGGATGAGAAGCGAAACACCTTCAAAGAACGGGGAATCCGACCAAGAGATTCTGGGGGTGGAACTTTGACGTCACGTATACCGGCAGGTTGCTAAGGACGCCAAGGTGATCACTTCCTGGATTCCATGGAATCCAGAAAGTGATCACCTTGGCGTCCTTAGCAACCTGCCGGTGGCATCAAAGCTCTGAACACCGAATGCGACCCCAAACTTTGCCCGAAATTTCAAAAAATTTTGGGTTCATGTTCGGCATACAAAATTTGGTATGGACCCGAATTGTGTGGGTTCTGTTCACCCATCACTAGTTATTAGGGTTTTTAAAGAAATTTTAGCTAAATTAATTGGATTTTTAGATATGTATATTGTATATTGTTTTGATATGTTGTGAGCTGCCCTGAGTCCTCAGAGAGGGGAGCCATATAAATCCAATAAACAAACAAACAAATGAACGAATGAATGAATAAAGTGGGAAAAAATTGGAAAAGAAGCAATAAGAATGTGTATTTATAGAATACACACAGAAGGGAGAGAGATCTACCCCCCCTCCCAAGTACTGTGGTTACTTGAAAATGCATCCATATACTGTATAGACCTACTGCTGCCTGCCTCAGCATGGTGCCATTAAGGAAAGTCGAATGTACTGGAAAGGGGAAAGCTACATCGGGGAAAGTTTACCTATGGTAAGTTTACCAATAGTAAATGCTATAAATAGGGCTTTAACTGTGGCCTTCAGTCTAGCCTAAATGTCTACCAATACCTTTCCTGGAGACTAGCAAGCTTGTCTCTCCTGATTTAGTCTTGATAAGATCTCTTAATTTTTTTAAAAAAATTTATAAAGCCAACATTGCAATATTCGGTAATTGCTTTAAGTTACACGTACCATATTTTTCAGAGTACAGAGTGTATAAGACACACTCCCCCCACTAAAAGAGGCTGAAAATTTGGTGTATCTTATACTCCGAATGTAGCTTTTTCAAAGCTTTTTCCCCCAGCCCTTAACAGAGTGCTAACGATCTTCCTGAATTGCAGGCTTGTTTTCATTGTTACTCCGAAGTTTTTTCTAGCTTTAAGTCTTTTCAGGCTTATTTTTATTGCTATTCCTTGCAAAAAAGATTTTTTCAGCCTTAACCAGGGGATACAATGATGTGCTGAAGCTGACCAAACTTAGGACACTAGCCAGATGAATACCTGGTAGGTAGATTTTCCCCCCTATTTTCCTCCTCCAAAACTAAGGTGTGTCTTATACTTCAGTGCATCTTATACTCCAAAAAAATATGGTACATCCTTAAAACAGAATACTGTGGTGGCTGTTGGCATCCACGGATTCATTAGGAAGTGTAACTACCTATTTAGCAGAAGGATAAAAGGAAATTGATGGTAGAAAGCTATCCTGGATGGTTAGAGCAGTGTTTCCCAACCTTGGCAACTTGAAGATATTTGGACTTCAACTCCCAGAATACCCCAGCCAGCATTCGCTGGCAGGGGAATTCTGGGAGTTGAAGTCAAAATATCTTCAGGTTGCCAAGATTGGGAAACACTGGATTAGAGGAAAGGGGCCTTACCTGATATGGCTTTTTTCTGAGGCTCAGGCCCCAGGCTATTCCTGTCTACGGAAGGGCCTGGAGCCACTGCCACATCCCTGGCAACTGAACAGCTGTTGTGGCCTACCTCTGCTATTAAAGGCCAGGCGGTCGGACTGGGAAAGTCCAGGATGAATTTAGCAAAAAAACAAAAAACAACCTAAAGCTCATAGGAGCTGAAGAAAAGCATCCATGAGCCGAGGACGGAGTTGAACGACTGAGGATGACGTCACCAGGGAGACGGATGCTCAGAAAATTCAACCCAGTCCATAGAGCAATGGGGCTAGAGCAGGGCTAGGCAAAGTTGGCTCTTTTGTGACATGTGGACTTCAAATCCCAGAATTACTAAGCCAATCATGCTAGCTCAGGAATTCTGGGAGTTGAAGTCCACATTTCATAAAAGAGCTAATTTTGCCTACCTCTGGGCTAGAGTAATCCATTTTGGATTCCTCTTATCCCTTCTGATAAACATAATACTGAATACTGAACATAACATCTCATGGATCATTTAACAGACACTCATTCAAACTGGCAATAGAGCTGAACAAGTGGTAATTTTAACTAGTCCTTGGAATTCTGGCTGTCATCACTTCTAGTTCCAACCACAGGTTATGTCAGTGGGGAAACCAGCAGGAAATCGGAAGTGGAGGGCTTGCTTATTGATGCAACTAGGTCAAGTAAGTGGTGTAGTCACATGCGTTTTATGACTACATTGTTAGAAATGTGTGTGTGTGGGGGTGTTAGATATTTTTAAATATTAGATTTGTTACTGTACATTGTTTTTATTATTGCTGTGATCTGCCCTGAGAGGGGTGGCATACAAATCTAATTAATAAAAATAATAATAATAATAATAATAATAATAATAATAATAATAATGACAAATATGGTCTGAGTTTATTTGTTTGTTTGCTTGTTTGTTTGCTTGTTTGTTTATTTGTTTGTTTGTTTATTTGTTTGTTTATCTATCTATCTATCTATCTATCACCTATCTATCTATCTATCTATCTATCTATCTATCTATCTATCTATCTATCTATCTATCTATCTATCTATCTATCTATTGGATTTGTATGCTGCCCCTCTCCTCAGACTTGGGGCGGCTAACAACAATAAAGAAAACAATGTAACAAATCCAATATTAAAAAGCAATCTAAAAACCCCCAATTTAAAGAACCAATCATACATACAAACATACCATGTATAAATTCTATAAGCCTAGGGGGAAGGGAAAATTTCAATTCCCCCATGCCTGACGATAGAGGTGGGTTGCTCTAGTAAACTGAAGACTACTTGTAATCTCAACATATCAAATGTGTTTGTCTCTTAAACAATTAGAGATTTCTGCTTTTAAAAAAGGGATTCATGGTGGAAAGTTAATGATTATATCCTGCCTTTCTGCCAGAGCAGTTATTATGGGGATATGGCAGCAGGCACCACAAGACCAAAAGTGTCCAAGAAGTGACATTGGATATGGAGAAGCAGAATGAAGATGAATTAACAAGCTGGAAATGGGCCATGGATTTTTTTTTTTAAATCTCTTCTGGACTTTTTTTCTCTTGGTAAGATTTCTGAATCTTTGACCCAGCAATTCACTTGAGATGTGCTAAGTACGTTTTTAATTTTCCATTTCTTTCTCCTTCCTCCAGCCTTGTGAGCTATTCTGAGGCAATATAAAAAAAGGAGATCACAAATAAGGTCACTGTACGAAATGGAAAAGAAGAGAATTGCTTCCATTTGCTATTGTCAATTGTTAAGATTATGTGAATCAACCTTAACAAGGACTTCTAGCTGAGAAATCTTACACTCATATAATGTCAGGATCAAAATTACATCATTGCTGTGTCAGTGGAATGGCTGCCGTATCCACATGTCCTTGACTGAAAACTGAACAGAAAGAGAGACCGAAAATACCCACGCAGCGGAAAGACAGACATACCGTAACTCCAGTGTTCCTGGAAATGTATGTGATTGTGCCAAGCATAGAGATAGCAGTTATGGAAGGCATAATTGAAAATATTAAAAGAGTTAAAAATACAAGGATAAGAGAGATGAGAAGAAAAATTTTACATAAATGGTACTATACACCAGTACAATTAGCACACTTTCAAACAATGATGAAAGGAAATTGTTGGCATGGGTGTAAGGAAAAGGGAGTATTTATGCATATGTTTTGGGAATGCAGTAAAGTCCAAAAATTTTGGAAGCAAATACAAACGGAAGTGAATAAAATTACGAATAGTGACTGGAAATTAACCAAGTAAGCAGCACTATTGATAAAAAATAGCGAGGTAAAAGAATATGAAGAAATTAAAATCGCAGCAATAGAAAGTGCCTAAGCAACTATAGTGCTTGGGTGGAAAGATGCTAATAAATGGACAATAAAAAATTGGTGCAGGTACATGGTGGATCACATTCACTACGAAATTATGGAAATTAGATTACATAATTATAATGAAGAGAAATTAGTAGCAACAATGAGGCGGTGGGAAAAGGTTAAAAATCATATATTAATATTAGTAAGCGATGCAAATGTAAAAAATAAAATTCAATCACTCTATAAAGAATGAGCAATGTAACCTGGAGCTGAGGTAAATGAAAGATATAGAATTGAATCTTCCCTGGTGGAGGGACATATTATTTAGTTTGTTTGGTGATGGTACACACATTATGTTTTGAATTTATGTTTTATCTTTTTGTTAAAATTTAAAAAAAAAAATAAAATTTATTTTTTAAAAAAAGAAGAGAGATAGCAGTTAAATGTTCAGTACCAAGCCCACCTATCCTTACAACATCACTATACTATAATAGCCAAGATAATGCCATGGTGCCTCCAGGGCATCAGATTTTAGAAGGCAGAAGGGACGGCCTTGAAGGACAGAAGGAAGAACATCTACCATGGCAACAGTCAGATAAGAGGGACTTGAACTTAGGCCAAGAAAAAAAACCTTGGCCAAAATGTCTAAAACACCCCCCCCCCCAGCACACAGGAAGATAAAGTGAATAAAGTGGAGCTGCTCATTCAGTCTTACAAGATTTTGTTATTGTAGAGTGTTGTGGCCCGTTCAATTCCTGCACAACTGATCACAGATTCTGAGGATTGAGAGATGGGTGTGGATTGGTATACTAGACCAGTGTATTTGGCACCCGAGTCTGATAGCGAGAAGGTCAGGGACGATGTGGGGTCAGAGGCTGAAAGCCAACCAAGGCCTGTTGCACCTCCAGAGGTACCCATGAGTGACTCAGGAGAAAAGGAAGTGGTGCTTCTTGATGCCAGAGTACACAGAACTGTCAGAAGACAGGAGTGGCTGAGCAGGAGGAGGTCTCTGTGTGAATACATCTCTTGAACACTTGGCCACGCCTTCTGGCTATTTAAGGGTGAGCCTCGTGACAAATCATTGCGGACATCAACTTTCAACTGTGATAGATGGCTGATCGGATCGAGCTTTTGGGCTAATTATGTTCAATTACAAGTTGAGAAGCGGAATATCTGTTTCCAGGCTTCCTGCCAATTCAGAGTGAGTCATGGTAATGAGATTGGAGAACAAAGAGACATATTTGGGGAGTCATTTATTGTTTGAGACTCTAATGAATGGCTGAGACTGAAACAGACTTATTTCTTGCTTTCCAGTGCATTTTAAAAACATTTAAACCTCCTTGCTTCTAAAACTATTAGAATTACATGATTAAATCTTGTCAAATCTGTGTGACTGGACCTATTTCTTGGGGGGGAAGGGGCTCATCTCTGGAACAGAATAGTAGTTGTTCCAATAAAAGGAGGTTTGACCGATATGGCATAGGTTTCTTACTTTGGTCCACATGGTAGGATTACACAAGGACACTGTTTTGCAAAACAAGCTAGAGCAAGAACAAATAGAGCAGAGACAGCCATAGCACAGGTAAGCAGCAGTGTACAACTCCAGCTCTCACAATTCTTCTGACCACATCCTTCCTATCTCAGATCTTTAGTGGGCTTGTTAAGGAGTGTGCAGGGTGATCTCTGAGAGGTCAAAGATACATGTACATAGAGGAAACATGGAGGTCATGTGGATATCCAGCTGATAGCCCAGAGATACAAGTAATAATTCAGTAATACAATCTAGATACATTAAGTGTATAAAATATTATTTACTTTGGCAAATATCTTAGTCAAGAACAGTCCTAGTCATACACAGTTAAATCAGTCAATACATCTCAATACATGTACAATAAGCACACTTGTCCAACTTGCAAATACATAAACTATCATTTGAACACACTGTTCTTACTACATCATAGTCATAAAGACAAAACAGAAATAGCAGAGAGTAGCGAAGACAGTAAATCACACTTCTGGCTCCCTCTTATCATAACCTGCAACAGCAGCAGATAGACAATAGTGCAATACATGTAAGCGTACATTGTTAGTTTATTCTATATAGTGCCAAACCCAACTAGTTATGCACATTATATAATACCAACAGTTCTGCTCAGAACCTGCTGAAATCCAGCTATGGATAGGGGCAGTAGTAGTTTTCTACCGGAACAGTTAAGGACACCACATTGGTAGTAAAAGTTGAACTGCGCATGAGCAGGAAGCAAAATCTCAGAAGGAGATGTGTACACAAGATTTTGGCAATTTCGGCAAAAAAGCCAAAATCTCTCTTTTGTACGCATCCTCTCGCAGGATTTGGCTCCCTGCGCCTGCTGTTGCTGTTTCCTATGTGAGAGTCCTAGAACCTTTAGTGCAGTGTTTTTCAACCAGTGTGCCGTGGCACACTAGTGTGCCGCGAGACATGGTCAGGTGTGCCGCGAAGCTCAGAGAGAAAGAAAACAAGAGAGAGAGAAAGAAAAAGAGAAAGCAAGCAAGAGAGAAAGAAAACGAGAGAAAGCAAGAGAAAGAAAGCAAGAGAGAGAGAAAGAAAGAAAAAGAGAGAGAAAGCAAGCAAGAGAGAAAGAAAACAAGAGAGAAAGCAAGAGAAAGAAAGCAAGAGAGAGAAAGAGAGGGAGGGAAGGTGGGAGAAAGACAGAGGGAGGTAGTGAGGGAGAGAGAAAGAGCAAAAAAGAGGAAAGAAGGAAGAAAGAGGGATGGAGAGAAAAAAGAGGGAGAGAGAGAAATACAGCGAAAGGAAGGGAGAATTTTTTTGTCCAAGCTTTTTTTAGCCACCCCCCCCCTCAATGTGCCCCATGGTTTTGTAAATGTAAAAAATGTGCCGCGGCTTAAAAAAAGTTGAAAATCACTGCTTTAGTACATAGGAGTGCACAATGTATACATATAATGCCGGGAGCAGAGTTCTTCTTCAATACAGTAGCAGTTACAAGCAGCTTCTAGTTCAGAGTTCACAGAGAGAGACAGAGAGTACAGAGTGAGCTACACCCAGCCTTCAAGCTTAGGTTTCAATTTTTATTCAGATGTGTTCAAGATCTCATTGGCTGACTTAGTTGCTATGCCTATTCATTGGCTGACCTTGTTACTATTGGTTCTCCCAATTCATGAATAATCTGACAGACTGGATGGTGGGGCAGATTCCCCTTAGATCTCCTATTAGCAGCTTAGTTAAACTTACCTTGGCCCAGATTTCTTCAATTACTTGGCTAGGAGCTATCGGCATGTCGAAACCTCAAAAGTATTTAATTCTAATCGCTAGAAAGGAGAATGGCTGATTAAGCCAAGCACCTTGCCATCCTACAAAGGCATGAAGTTTTAACTTCTCAAAAATCCATATATGGAATTAGGGCTGGAAAACCAAGATGGGTTAACACCTCCCATAATCTAAAGAAAGGGTCCTCAAATTCTTCAGGTGGCTCATCTATCAGATGACTGCAAGGAACATAAATCCTTCTACCCTGGACAATTCAGTCAGAACTGAAAGTTTCTTGGATGAGAAGCAGAATGTCTTCAAGTAAATATGAAGAAAGTCCAGTTGCCTCTTGGAGAAGCACCTTTTGGAGAACCATGGCCTAAAAGACTGAGAATTTCAATATATAAAAAGGGACTCTATTCTCTGAAAGCACCTAGCGTTCCACAATGGAGTACAGGACCATGGACAGATCCAAGGATGGAAAAAATTGAGAACTGCATCAAATGGAAGTCTCCAAGCACGGTGGCTCAGTGGCTAAGGCGCTGAGCTTGTCGCTCAGAAGATCAGCAGTTTGCTGGTTTGAAACCCTAGTGTCGCGTAAAAGAGTGAGTTCCTGTTACTTGTCTCAGCTTCTGCCAGCAGTTTGAAAGCATGTAAAAATGCAAGTAGAAAAATAGGGATCACCTTTGGTGGGAAGGTAACAACACTCTCTCTCTGCCTTTAGCATAGAATTGTGCTGACCACATGACCACACAGATGTTTTTGGACAGCACTGGCTTAGAAATTGAGATGAGCACCACCCCTAGAGCCAGTAGCACACATGTGCAGGGGAACCTTTACCTTTAAGCAATTTTTAGTCAATGGAATCCCAATGCTTGAACTTTAGAAGCAAGAAATGGACTTTCTCCCTGAGAAAACCTCATTCCCACAAACAATTATAATAAATATAATGCAGAAAATAGTTAGAATTGCATTTTTGTATTCAAAATGTATAATGGTATTTGTTCATTTCTTAGCAAAAAAAATAATAAATAACTGGGCTCAAAATGGTAAATGTATGGCTTTTCTGTATGTCCTAATTGGTGTCTCCTACAATTTTAAAACAACAACAACAACAACAACAACAACAACAGCAACAACAGCAGTAGCAGCAGCACCAACAACATGCTAAGCCTAGCCCTTTTTGATTTAATATGGGAGGAGTTTTTATATGCTCTTAAAATCTTACCTGAAATGCAGGTGGCAGCACCCTTTTCACATCTTCAGAAGACAACTATAAAAGATAGGACTCCACAGACTACAGTAGTGGCCAAGACGTAGCATTAAATGACAACAGTTAGGAAAAGGGGGTGAGATGTAAGCACATTGTACCATCCCACTTCAATCAATATATTTACTTATAGTAAAGGCTGTGGGATCTTCTGACTTCAAGGATAAAACAGGAACACAGCATTGTGCTGCAGCTGACTGGTTTTATTCGTTCATATAATTGCTTCTTATTAATTGGTGCTCAGCATAATAAAATAAGCACTCACCTTCACAGTCTGTCCAGCTTCGGGACCATCCTGTGGGGAGAAGTGGAAGAGAGGGAAGAGAAGAAGGGAAATTGGAGGGAGAGAATTAGATAATAACAGCCAACAAGGTTCTCTTAGGCATTCAAAAAAATTCCCCATTAATAATTTAAATCTAATTTCGTTCTGCATTAATTTATAGCACTCTTGTGGGGATGATCTGGCGCTGAAGTACTTGGGAGAAGACACCTTTCTATTTCTGGGCCAAATCGAATGGGAAATGATGGCGCTGAGGAGAAAAAGTTCTGGCACATTTATTGCTCTTGGCCCTCACCATCTCAGATCACAGATGTTCTTAATAATGTTGGTGCTCATCAAGATTTATGGGGACTGTTTAGAAAAGACACGTTGTTGGCAGACACCATACAGCGGGATGCTCTTTTTGGTTTAATATGATTTTAACAAAAGGTCTGAGGTAACCAGTGCAACCCATTCATTCATAGCTGTGTCCCAGAAGCTAAGCAGACTTATCCACTTGGTGGGAGGACAAATGAGCCTTCTGTAGAAGACCCACATTCGGTGGGCAGCTCAAAAAGCTATTTCTACTTAAATCCAAGATTAAAATTAATATATGGAACTTCTTTATCCTGTTTAGTCAGGATATGGTTTATAGCTGTCATATGTATACGGGATACATGAATGAAGAACAAGGAAGCCAAGTTAAATTAAAGAGACATAAATTCCATCTTATGGATGTCTATTATTTGTTCAATTTATATGTCGCTCATCTCAATCAATTACTCTGGGTGGCCTACAGTTCAGAAAATATATTGCAGTTAAAAAATTAATTGTATTCAGTTGTATTTAAATATATTTAAATGTAATTAAAAGCATTTTAAAACAATAAAAACAATAAAGCCAGTAAATTAAAGAAAACATTTAAAACATTCAATTTGACTTAACCGAGAGCAAGATGGCACATTCAACACATCCATCCAGTCATCCATAAATATAGTATGTATATTGTAGTATGCTAGTAGTCATGGATGAGTGATGGATGAATGTCTTTTTGAATTGTTTTTTCTTTAACAAAAATATTTGGAGTTTTAAATTTTGTATCTTTGTTTTATTCTGTACGCTGCCCTGAGTCCATTAGAGAAGGGCAGCCTATAAATTTAAGGAATTAATGGATGGATGGATGAATGAATGGATAGATAGATAGATAGATAGATAGATAGATAGATAGATAGATAAGCTTTGTAGAAACATCCTTCATGGCATTCGAAAAGCAATAAAGCCCTTCATGGCACCGGAGCAAAATATCTCCAGGACCGCCTTCTGCCGCACGAATCCCAGCGACCAGTTAGGTCTCACAGAGTTGGCCTTCTCCGGGTCCCATCAACTAAACAATGTCGTTTGGCGGGACCCAGGGGAAGAGCCTTCTCTGTGGTGGCCCTGACCATTTGGAACCAACTCCCCCCAGATATCAGAGTTGCCCCCACCCTCCTAGCCTTTCGTAAGCTCCTTAAAACCCACCTCTGTCGTCAGGCATGGGGGAATTGACATGTTCCCTCCCCCTAGGCTTATAAAATTTATGCATGGTATGCTAGTATGTATGATTGGTTTCTAAATTGGGGTTTTAAATTAACTTAAATATTAGATTTGTTTACATTGTATTATTATTGCTGTGAGCCGCCCCGAGTCTGCGGAGAGGGGCAGCATACAAATCTGATTGATAGATAGATAGATAGATAGATAGATAGATAGATAGATAGATAGATAGATAGATAGATAGATAAATAAGTGAAATCTGTATGACTAAAAGGTTATCAGGCCTGATCCAGTCAGCCCCCTCAGGAAAGCAACGCTCTTGAATCCATTGAATTGATTCAAACGTACTTCTACTGAGATAAACTGGCTGCAGTAAAGTCAAGTGGAATCTAAAGATCCTGCACAAAGCAAAGGAATTATTTCCATTTACCAATCACAACCCCTATGACCAGTCCACCAACAGCCAATGTTTTGAGAATGCTGAGGTGCTAGGCAAATAACAGATTACATTCAGGGCATGAAGATCTTGGAACCTGGCAAAGAACAGCTGGGAAGGACTAAACCCTGCCAGTACTACATACTTCACCAGTTAGGTTTGTCAATATAGGAACTAACCAGCAATGCATGTTTGGAGGAATTAGTATGATGTTACTTTAAGAGCTAGGACTGCAATTAGCCATAAAAGGGAGTCAGATGTGTTGCTCTCTGTTGTGGTAGTTATTGCACTTAGTCTTGCTAATGCTTGCTATTGCTCTATTGCTCTTGCTAATGCTAATTCTCTGATCTCACCCTATGCTAGTTTTATCTGTATGGTCTATAGACTTGCTGTGTGCTAAATATTGGTCTATGTATTGAACTGTGTGTTCTGAAGGGGAGTAGTATTGGTTAGCTGATGTATGTATAGAATTGGATACAATGGTACCTCTACTTAAGAACACCTCTACTTAAGAACTTTTCTAGATAAGAACTGGGTGTTCAAGATTTTCTTTGCCTCTTCTTAAGAACCATTTTCTACTTAAGAACCCGAGCCCGGGAAAAAATTCCCAGGAAATTTGAGAGCAGCACGAAAGCCCAGCCAGTTTCCCGCCATTCACCTTTTAATCCTGGCCATCTCGGGCTTTTCTGGACTGACAGAGGAGCCTTTTGGTGGCATTTAAGGAAACTTTGGCAGTCCAGAGTGAACAAAGCATTTTCCTTTCTCTGGGCGCTTGGACAGGGAATAAACCTCTGCCAGCACCCAGAGAAAAGAAATGCTCACTTTGCTCTGGGCAGCCAAGGAGTCACCACAGCGAAGGAAAGGCGCTGGCTACAAAGCAAGTGAATGAGAAGAGAGGGGAGCCCTTCAGCATGGGAAGGAAGAGGCAGCAGGTAGCAGCAGCAGCAGCAGCCAGTGTAAGGGAGGTAGTGTATGGGAGGCAGCCTCGCGCCGGGTGTATTGGAAGTACGTGCTTCTCCTCGCTATCTCAGAGTCCCTCTTTTTTTTTAAGCTTTAAAGTTTTGGATTTTTTTTTTATTCTCCTCACCTCACCTTCTTCCTTCGGCAATGACTCTCCTCCTCCTCTTCTTCCTCCTCCTCCTCCCACCCAAATTACGAGCTTTTATTTCTTTCCGAATGGGTTTGCACGCATTATTTGCTTTTACATTGATTCCTATGTGAAAAATTGCTTCTTCTTAAGAATGTTTCTACTTAAGAACCTGGGCACAGAACGAATTAAGTTCTTAAGTAGAGGTACCACTGTATTCTGATATCTGGTTTGTATATGATTTCTTGACTTGGATATGTATGTAGTTGACTGTTTAATACTGCAATCAAATCATAGTACTAGTACTAACCTGAACCGAAATGGTGAGCGAAGTTCCTCCAAAATGTTGCTCCACTACATTGCCAACTGCTTGTGTTGTGCGAAATAAATCAGCCAGTTCCTCGGGATGCAAGTCACGGAAACGTTCCACAGGGCGGAGAGGGCAAATGAGAACATCTGATTCATATAAAGTTAAGGAACAACTTTTTTTAAAGTTTTTTTTTAAAAAAATTACATTCTCCAAATACACATGAACACATATATCATAAATCATATCAAGATTTACATAGATGGCAGTTTTGGAAATGTAAAACAGAACTGGGCACGTACGATCACATGTGGTGGATGTGCCCGGTAACCAGGACCTATTGAAAGCAAATACAAAGATTGTTAACCAAAATTACATTAGTTAAATTAGATCTAAAACCTGAAATGTTTCTCCTAGGCATCATGGACCAAAACATAAACAAAAATAATCAATATCTGATGATACACATAATGACAGCCGCAAGAACTTCATATGCGCGACTAAGAATAAAAGAAACACCCCCACCAACTTAATGGCCATAAACAAAATACTGGAATCAGCAGAGAAGAATAGGTTAGCTATGTGAATAAAGGAGAAGAAAGAAATAGATTTCTAACAAATTTGGGAGAAACTGTACGATTAGTTGGACAAGAAAAACAAAACAAAACAAGTAGTATAGAGGTAATCGAAATGAGAAATTATAGACAATGATAATATATTGGATAAAAGACTGAGCAATAAAAAATGAAGGGAGGATTATAATACAGTGATCCCTCGAGTTTCGCGATCTCGATCTTCGCAAAACGCAATATTGCGATTTTTTAAAAAAAATTAATTAAAAAACCCCCACTTCCGCGTTTGGCTTCAGGACTCAGCTGGGAAGCGGCGCGGCTGTTTTAAAAGGTCGCAGCCAGCCTGGGGGGCTTCCCAGCACCCCCCGAACCCCCAACCCGGGTTCGGGGGGTGCTGGGAAGCCCCCCAGGCCGGCTGCGACCCTTTAAAACAGCCGCGCCGCTTCCCAGCTGAGTCCTGAAGCCAAACACCAAAGGCAAACTTCCGCGTTTGGCTTCAGGACTCAGCTGGGAAGCGGCGCGGCTGTTTTAATAGGTCGCAGCCGGCCTGGGGGGCTTCCCAGCACCCCCCCGAACCCCCAACCTGGGTCTTCCCGGCCGCCCACGCAAAGGGGAAACCCCGGCTCCTCGCTGATGCCCGCCGCTCGCCCGCCCGCCAGCAAGAGGGGGAAGACCCAGGGAAGGTTCCTTCGGCCGCCCAGCAGCTGATCTGCTCGGTAGCGCAGCAGCAGCGAGGAGCAAAATTGGGGTTTCCCCTTTGCGTGGGCGGCGGGGAACGCAAACTCCACCATCTACACATGCGCGGCCATAGAAAAAAAAGGGCGCGCAAGCGCAGATGGTGTTTTTACTTCCGCAACCCTACATCGTGAAAAATCGATTATCGTGAGGGGTCTTGGAATGGAACCCTTGCGATAATAGAGGGATCACTGTACCCCCCTACACTGTTTTTGGGATATATTTCTACAACTATTATTATTGCTATTATGGATGAGACTTGTTAAATTTTTGAAGGATAGAAAGAAAACGATACCTATAGCTGCATAAAATAGACAATGAGTATTAATGTATGAAAGGAAGACACAATAGAACTGTGGTGTTTTTCTCTTTCTGGCTTAGGTATGCAGAGCTGTAAGATGTTGTAGTTATATACAGTATGTATATGTGTTTGTGCTTTTTTTCTCTTTTTTGTTCTCTATGTATTGTTTTCTTTTTCTTTTTGTATATGTCATAGACTTTGACTTTTCTAAAAAAAACTTTCAATAATAATCATTTAAAAAAAATATTTACATAGTTATACACCAATAAACAAAACCAATCTTGTACCTTTTATACTTTTGTTCCCAGTCTGTTTTCCTGTAATATTTCATGTCACTCCCCTCCCTCTGTCTCCCTCTCTTCCCTCTACCCTCTTTCTCCTTCTCTTCCTCTTTCCTACTTCCCTCCTCTCCTTTCTCCCTTTCCTTCCTTCTAACCTCCTCCTCCTATCTACACTCTTCCTTTTCCCCTCCTCTTCTCTACGTCCTCTCCCTCCTTCTTGTTTAAGGAACAACTTTGAACTGCATCAATCCATTAGGAACATACTAGATATTCAGTTTCACAAAAAAGATGTAGAAGACAATCCCTTTTTCAATAAAATTTGAAATATGAAAACAGGAAGGAAGGAGGGAGGGAGGGAGGGAAGGAAGGAAAGAAGGAAGGAAGGAAGGAGGGAAGGATTTTATTTATTCCCTTTCTAACTGAATAAACTTCCTTCTCCCTTATAAATAGCCACAGGATCACAAGATTTATTTGCGAGTTAGAAAGAAAAGAATATCCAGAAGTTAGGGAAAGCAGATATATACACACTAGCTGTCGAAGGTTTTGGATAAAACTCCATTTCATAGTTTTCAAATTGCACAAAGGGTGTTTCTAATGTTACTATATGCACATCTCCTCAGAGGTAAATCTAAGTACCATAATATTTTTCAATCTAGTTAACTATATATAGGATCACAATGTAAGCATCTCAGAATCTATCACCTCCCAGCTTTAAGATCATTTGCACAGTTCTTTCTGAAATGTAGTATCTGTTTGAGGCCAAAAAAAAGACAATCATGCACAAATACACATATACTAAAGTACAGATGAACCCACTTTCACTGTCATGAAGACATTCCTGAAAAAAAAAAGAACATAAATGTATAAAGCTGACCTTCAATAGAATGTACTAGTCTAAGATGAATAATTTGGCATTGAGAATCAAATAATTGCATTGTTAAAAACTGGGGCAACTCTTTGTCTACTGCATCACTTCCACAGCCAGAACTGAGATTATGTTGGTCTAAGCACATTTAGCTTCCTTTTGGATTGTAATCAGTAATTTGATTGGCATAATCAATAAATAGAGTGCTCAGATTACAAGCTACTCCATAAACTCTTAGGATCCCTGGGACAACTTCTCTTTGAAATTTCTTGGAACTTAAAAAGTAACATTCCTGGAACCCAGAAAATTGGCAACGACACTTAAAGCAATTTTTTTCCAAACATATTTGCTGCCTTAAGCATTTACTTGTACCAAGAAATATATATTTATTTGGGAGCAATTTTTAGTCAGATCATTGGAAGTTATCCAAGTGAGCCTATACAGTGGTACCTCTACTTATGAACTGTATTCGTTCCATGACCACGTTCTTAAGTAGAAAAGTTTGTAAGAAGAAGCAATTTTTCCCGTAGGAATCAGTGTAAAAGCAAATAACGTGTGCGATTGGGGAAACCACAGGGAGGGTGGAGGCCCTGTTTCCTCCCAGGAGATTCCTAGAGAGGCCCCATAGAGGCTTCTCCCCGCCTTTTCCGGCCCTGCTTTCTCCCAGGAGATTCATAGAGAGGCCCCACGGAGGCTTCTCCCTGCCTTTTCCTGTTACAGTTTTGGAGGCTTGGGTTTGTAAGTGGAAAATGGTTCTTGAGAAGAGGCCAAAAAATCTTGAACACCCGGTTCTTATCTAGAAAAGTTCGTAAGTAGAGGCATTCTTAGGTAGAGGTACCACTGTACATAAGATTCAATTCAATTCAATTCAATTTATTAGATTTGTATGCCACCCCTTTCCGAAGACTTGGGGTGGCTCACAACAATGATTGTCACATCCCCTCCAAAGATAGGTCAAATTGACTGCACTGAGAACTCTTTCCAGTTTATATTTTAGCCCAATCCCTATTTTTTCTTAGTTTGTAAGAAGAAGCAATTTTTCCCGTAGGAATCAGTGTAAAAGCAAATAACGTGTGCGATTGGGGAAACCACAGGGAGGGTGGAGGCCCTGTTTCCTCCCAGGAGATTCCTAGAGAGGCCCCATAGAGGCTTCTCCCCGCCTTTTCCGGCCCTGCTTTCTCCCAGGAGATTCATAGAGAGGCCCCATGGAGGCTTCTCCCTGCCTTTTCCTGTTACAGTTTTGGAGGCTTGGGTTTGTAAGTGGAAAATGGTTCTTGAGAAGAGGCCAAAAAATCTTGAACACCCGGTTCTTATCTAGAAAAGTTCGTAAGTAGAGGCATTCTTAGGTAGAGGTACCACTGTACATAAGATTCAATTCAATTCAATTCAATTTATTAGATTTGTATGCCACCCCTTTCCGAAGACTTGGGGTGGCTCACAACAATGATTGTCACATCCCCTCCAAAGATAGGTCAAATTGACTGCACTGAGAACTCTTTCCAGTTTATATTTTAGCCCAATCCCTATTTTTTCTTAGGAAACCAAGTCCCTTGGAACTCATTGCTACATGTGGTAAAATGGGGTAAAACCATCCCTTTATCATATTTCAATTTTGCACATATTGTCCTGAGCACGGCTGGCTCAGGAATTCTGGGAGGTGGGAGTCCACCAGTCCTAAAAGCACCATGATTTAGTAAAAAAAAAATCCAATCTACACAATAGGACTTACTCCAGAATAACAAGGGCACAGCTGCTTTATAAAGGAGCTGATTAATGGAAATATGTTCAGTGAAAATGAGATTAGAAAACGGCACATCTTTTTTTTCTGCTGGAATTCCCTTCTTGATTCTTTTGCTTATTTGTCTCCCTGCAATAGAAGGAACTGCAGCGCTTAATAAGTTCCAATCATTTATTTGCTAGTCTTTTCAGGAGGCTGCAGAAAACGCCTTCATAAATGATGCTGCCGGCTGAGCCAGGAGCCCAAAGGGAAAACAGGGGAGTTGCAGTGAGCCTTGATTTCTACACCACGAATAAGGAAATAAGAAAACTAATTAATTTCCCTCGTTTAAAAAAAGTGGGGGGGGGGCATCAAGGCAAAAAACTAGGTAGAGGCACATTGGTTTAATCCAAGATCTTCTTTTTTCCTAAAGAAAGGAGAAGGAGCATTTATCTCTGGGTGTTTGAGAAATTTAGATAATTACCTTTCTTCTGAAGCACTGCTTCATTATTATGGGTCAGTGAACCATTTACACATGGAGAATATCTTTACATTTGACTATCAGCAATGCTTTAAAATGTCTTACGGTGTTCTGTCCTAGTTGCTTCAGATTCTCTTTGGAGTATTAACATCTCAACTAGGGCTGCAATAAATATTCACCCATTTCAAATGTCCTAAGGCATCAGAGATTTTGTTTGTTTGTTTATTTATTTATTAGATTTCTATGCTGAGGCGACTCAGGGCAGCATACAACATTAAATATAACAATATATACAAAATCTAATAACTATAAAATATGAACATTTACTAAAACATTTTAAAAGACCCCATGTACACTCATATACATTCATCCAATCCAATCCAATCCTATCTTATATTGGCCGGAGACAGTCTCATCACTCATGGCCCCCATTCCTGCCAGCAAAGGTAGGTTTTTAAAGCTTTACGAAAGACCAAAAGGGAGGGGGCAGTACATACCGTGTTTCCCCGAAAGTAAGACAGTGTCTTACTTTCTTTTTATCCCCAAAAGCCCCACTATGTCTTACTTTCGGGGTATGTCTTATATTGGAAAAAAATTGTCAATTTTTTTGTTTTAACCATAAAATTAACATTTATTAACAACCTGAACAGTATTGTATTCACCACAAAACAGCAGATGATACCCCAGTATGCCAGTGTGTATGTTTTACTGATGTATGATTAATACTGTGTGCATTACCGTATTTTAAGCAGGAGGCGGCAGTGACAAGTGCAGGGGACGGCGCGGTGACGTATGGAGAGGGAGGCGGCGCGGAAGTGGGCAGGAGGCGGCGCTCATTTGGATCAGACGGAGGCGGCAGACGCGGTGACGTATGGAGGGGGGGTGTGCGGAAGTGGGCAGGAGGCGGCGCTCATTTGGATCCGACGGAGGCGGCAGACACGGTGACGTATGGAGAGGGGGGCGGTGCGGAAGTGGGCAGGAGGCGGCGCTCATTTGGATCAGATGGAGGCGGCAGACGCGGTGATGTATGGAGAGGGGGGTGGCGCGGAAGTGGGCAGGAGGTGGCGCTCATTAAGATCAGAGGGAGGTGGCAGACGCGGCGACGTATGGAGAGGGGGACAGTGCGGACGTGGGCAGGAGGCGGCGCGCAGCTAGATGAGAGGGAGGCGGCAATACCCCCATGTTTCCCCGAAAGTAAGACATATGTCTTACTTTTGGGGTACGGCTTATAATAGCCGACCCCCCTGAAACCCCTGATACGTCTTACAATCGGGGGTGTCTTACTATCGGGGAAACAGGGTATCTCTGGAAGGAGTTCATTCCAGAGGGCCGGGGCCACCACAGAGAAGGCTCATCCCCTAAACCCTGCCAGTCGACTTTGTCTGGCCAACAGGACCTGGAAAAGGCCGACTCTGTGGGCTCTGACTGGCTGCTGGGATACATGAGGTAGAAGACGGTCCCGAAGATAATCTGGTCCTAAGCCATGTAGGGCTTTGTAGGACATAACCAGCACTTTGAATTGGGCCTGGAGACCAATTGGCAACCAGTGCAGCTCACTGAGTGATGTTGACATGTGGGCAGATCTTGGCAGTCCCACTATAGCTTGCGCGGCTGCATTTCGCACAATTTGTAGTCTCCAAACAGTCTTCAAAGGCAGCCCCATGTAGAGAGCATTGCAGCAATCGAACCTAGAGGTGATAAGGGCATGCGTGACTATGAGAAGTGACTCCCTATCCAAATAGGGTTGCAACTGGAGCACAAGGCATACCCATGCAAATGCCCCCCTCGCCACAGCTGAGAGATGGTCTTCTAATCTCAGCTGTGGATCGAGGAGGACACCCAAGTTGCGAACCCTGAAGGGGGCAAAGATCCCCCCCAGGGTAATGGACGGACAGTTGGTATTGTCCTTGGGAGGCAAAACCCACAGCCACTCCATCTTATCGGGATTGAGTCTGAGCCTATTAACGTCCATCCAGACCCTGACAGCCTCCAGACACCCGCACATTACCTCCACTGTTTCACTGAGTGGACATGGAGTGAAAATGTATAGCTGCATATCATCAGCATACTGATGAGATGCTCAAAGACAGCAAAAAGGTAGCCAAAAGATCCCTTGTTTCTTTTGGAAGCTAAAAATCCCTTTTCATGGTTCATGTTGTGAGTGGTCCTTGTCTGGCTCAGCTGGTCACCGATTTCGAGGACCAGTACGGAATACTGGCATCACAAGCAGTGTTCTTGCCATCTGGGTCTGAGAGTGAAGGGGAACCTCCAGTTAAGGTATTGTCTGAGTGAAGGACGATGTGTTCTTCTGACCCTCTTAGATGCAAGAGTCAGAATAATGAGCGCCAGGCATTAATATCTCTCTAGAAGGGGTTCTAGACATTGATTAGATCTATGGGACATTTAGCCACCCAATGTCTATAGGACAGACTGATGAGAGAAGAGGTGTGACATGCAATGTTAATCATGAAGACGGTGTCTCGAGAGACTGCTCCAGATTCCATGGATTTTGGATTCCTGTTTTTATAGAAGCTTTTATAGAATAGTGAGTGAAGTGAAAAATTATTATTATGATTATTATTTATTGGATTTGTATGCCGCCCCTCTCTGCAGACTTGGGGTGGCTAACAACAATGATAAAAACAACATGTAACATGTAAAAATGCCCCAGACACCTCACTAGGGAAGATTTATGACTCTAGCTGGCATGCATCCCAGATTGTTATCTATGCTCTTTAGACAGAAACGTGGTCAGCCTGGAATCCTTGAGAATTTATTTATTTCTTGTTGGACTTTGTGTAAATAGTAAGACTTTTGCCTCAACCAATTTTCTAGTGTGTGTGGGTTTACTTTCTAATAATTGATCTGGTCAGACAGAACAGTTCACCTGTATTCTTTTCCTATATTTCCTGCCCCCCACTTCAGTGCTGTGTTGCTCCTGGTTCGGCCCGGTTCTGCGAACCGATAATGGTGGTAGTGGGAGGCTCTGCCCATCCATCCAAAATGCTTCTGCACCTTAGCTTATCTGGTTGTGTTTCCTGTCTGGTCTACCTGGTAAAACTGACATCATTCTTGCAGCCGGTAGCAAACTAATTTAGAACCCACTAATGCCCCACTTCCTTTGGCACAAAAAAGTCACACTAAAATAGAAATACTTTTCAGTGCTAGGTCATTAAAAAGTGTCCCTTCTCAAATATATGCTCCTCTTACAATGCAAATGCCGAAAGGTGCTGTGACTTTATGTATGGCGAAATCAAGAACAGCCCTGAAAAAAATAAAACAAGGAAGCACAAAAGGCAGTGGATAATTAATTTCCTTTCAATTATTAATTAATTCCAGTTCTGATTGCCTTGCTGAGCTTAGAAATCCAGGTATCTCCAGGATGTCAAAGTTTAGTGAAACTGATTGGTACCCTTTTCTCCCATTTTTAAAAAGCTTCGTTATAGCTTCAGTACTTTCTGTAGGTTTCTATCACACCTTCAGGGTTACAAGGGCATGAGAAAAGCAAGAGAGATTTCTCAAAAATACGGTGAGTTTTTTCTTCGGTCTAAAAAAAAATAAATCCAAAAGCAATACTTCTTCTCATACACAGTGTCCCCTTTTCTTCTGGACTGTAATGGCCAGGCTGTAGGGTTACTAGGTTTAACTCAATTTAAAATGGCCCGGCCTGGAGATAGTCATTAAATTTGATCAGACAAATAACATTGTTAAAGATTTCTGAAACCTGAAATCGCTGTGAAAAATACTGGGAAAACGGCCTATTTTAAGCAATAAAAAAGAAGGGTAAAAGGGGCTGATCGTATCTTTAGCTTTTTCTATAATCATTACTGAAAAGCTCCATTGTACTCTTTATATATACCTGATGCCTAATCTGTCCGACATAAAATGCAGAGAGAACATACAGAGAGTGGGTCTAAATGAACATCTTAAGCCTCCCATTTCGTTGGTATATAAATTGTAAAGTGTAATTTGGGACCTTCACATAACAGATTTACTTTATATCTCAGGCAGCAAAGCAAAGTAGCATCAATGCAGGATTTTCAATTAAAGCCCTCAAGGCTTTTTCCTTAAATATAATTTAGAGATTCGTGTTGCCCCCACCCTCCTCGCCTTACATAAGAATCTAAAGACTCACCTATGTCGCCAAGCCTGGGGTCATTAGATTCTACCCCCTGGCCAATGAATGTATAGTGGTTTTGTGTGAATGGGTACGTGTGCCTGTTAATAGGCCTTTTAGTTTTTAAAATGTAATTCTTAATTTAAATTCTAATTATTATATCTCGATGTATACTGTTTTATATGGTCTAAGCTGCCTGAGTTTTAAAATAATAATAATAATAATAATAATAATAATAATAATAATAATAATAATAATAAATTTATTGTCATTGTCAAAACAACAAATTGTCATTGGCAACGAAAGTCGTGTGACACCCAGAGACCAGTCCCACTATACATAAAATTTAAAAATAGAATAAAAAATAGAATAAAAAATAGAATAAAATGTCCCACCCACTACAAATTCCCCACCCTGAACCACTCAACCATCTACATGACAAACCAAGTAATATCGTCCAACAGTTCACTGATGGTGACCCTTTAGTTCATTGTTAAGTGCGAGTATAGCTCCGGGATAAAAATTATTCAGGAAATGTGTAGTCCGAGTTCTAGTTGTTCTGTATCTTCTGCCAGAAGGCAACAGTTCAAAGAGATTGTAAGTAGGATGAGAAGAATCTTTGAGAATGGTTTGCACCTTCCTAGAACAGTGAGATGTGAAGATGTCATCCAGGGCGGGTAGCTGGAGCCCAATGATGTTCTGGGCAGTTTTAATAATTCTCTGTAGAGCTTTTTTGTTCACTACAGAGCTGCTCCCATACCGAGCTAGAATGCCGTATGTCAGGACACTCTCAATGGTGCTGCGATAGTAGGACAACAGTAGATGCTGAGATAAATTTATCTTCCTGAGCATTCTCAGGAAGTAAAGCCTCTTTTCAGAGAGAGGTAGTGTATAAATTAAACAAACAAACAAACAAACAATACTGACACACATCATAATCACTGTAACATCATTGTGCAAGTTTGTATATTGATTGATTGATTTTCCACATATTTAGACTGCCCATCTCCTTCAAAGAGGGACTCTTTCACACCCTTTGACCAATGCTGTTGTGATGCACAAGATGTCACTTGTTCCTGTTTGCCTTCCCTATGCATGCCTATATCACCAGACCCACAGTATCACCTTTCTCTGCACATTTTACATAAGTATCTGTTAGTTTCTCATTCTTTAAAGGGAACAGTGGGAGAACGATACTTTCAGACTTGCAAGATTTTCTTAATGTACTTTTGCAATAGAAGTAGAATTAACTTATCAATAGAATACAATACAATAGAAGTAGAATTAACTTATCATGTTGCGTTTTCTGTCTGGTCTACCTGGTAAAAGTAACATCATTCTCGCAATGCTGAAAGTACAATTCTCCCACCATTGCCTTTACAGTCCAAGAAACTAGAGACAGTAATTTCTGGGCTTCTTTTCCCTTCCATTAACCAGCTGTAGGCTATGATCTCTCTAATCTGATTGTTCCCTCTGTAGCATCTCCTCATCCCACCCCCCAAAGCAGCGACATCCAAATTCTTTTACTACTATTTATGTGGGTGTGGCTTAGTGGGCGTGGCAGGGGAAGGATATTGCAAAATCCCTATTACCTCCCCACTCTGGGGCCAATCAGATGTGGCATTTGCTGGTTCTCTGAACTACTCAAAATTTCCACTATTGGTTCTCCAGAATCTATTAGAACCTGTAGGATTTCACCCCTTTCCCAAGGTCTTTCCTACATACTATTTCTTAGAGCCCTACAAAATGTATTCTGCATGTATCATGTCATCCAAACGGGGAAATACAGGTATGTTTTGATTTTCATTCTCCCATTATTGGTACATACACATCTCTTTCATCAAGCTCTTTACTGACAGTAACTGATTTGCAGATTGATTTTAATTGTATTAATTTTGGTTTATATCTAAGTTTTTAAATGGTTGTAAGCAGCCTGGAATATTATGAAAAAAGCGGGGGAGGGGGGACCCAGCAAAGAAGAGAAATTTAGTGAATAAATAAATGATACAATGAATAATTCCTTTCTCTTTTTTTCTTTAATGGAAAGAGGTAGAGATTGTCATAACTTTAAATACAAGCTACTTAACAAAGAAAAAATTGGGAGATACAACTAAGGTAATATAACCTACTGCACTGCAGATGTTATCCAGTTTGGGTAATGAAACATCTGCAAGAAAACAAGCAAGCTCAGAGAGTGCCAAGGACCCCTCAGATACAACTAAAACCCTCAATAGATAATATATCATATTTTTGGAATATAAGATGCACTGGAGTATAAGACGCACTTCGGTTTTTGGGGAGGAAAATAGGGAAAGAAATCTGCCTACCAGATATTTATTTGGCTAGCATCCTTAGTCTGATCAGCTTCAACACATTATTTTATCCCATTAGGGCTTTTAAAAAAAAACCTTTTTAGGAGCAAGTAGCCATGAAAAAAAAAGCCTGCAAAGATGTGAGGCTGGAAAAAAAAATTTGGACAGAGTAGCAATAAAAAAGATTTCAAGCCAGTAAATGGGTGAGCAGTGTGGTCAGGCGGTAGGAAAAGCAAGTAGGATGCTTGGCTGCATAGCTAGAGGTATAACAAGCAGGAAGAGGGAGATTGTGATCCCCTTATATCGAGCGCTGGTGAGACCACATTTGGAGTACTGTGTTCAGTTCTGGAGATCTTACCTACAAAAAGATATTGACAAAATTGAACGGGTCCAAAGACGGGCTACAAGAATGGTGGAAGGTCTTAAGCATAAAATGTATCAGGAAAGACTTAATGAACTCAATCTGTATAGTCTGGAGGACAGAAGGAAAAGGGGGGGACATGATCGAAACATTTAAATATGTTAAAGGGTTAAATAAGGTTCAGGAGGGAAGTGTTTTTAATAGGAAAGTGAACACAAGAACAAGGGGACACAATCTGAAGTTAGTTGGGGGAAAGATCAAAGGCAACATGAGAAAATATTATTTTACTGAAAGAGTAGTAGATCCTTGGAACAAACTTCCAGCAGACGTGGTTGGTAAATCCACAGTAACTGAATTTAAACATGCCTGGGATAAACATATATCCATTGTAAGATAAAATACAGGAAATAGTATAAGGGCAGACTAGATGGACCATGAGGTCTTTTTCTGCCGTCAGTCTTCTATGTTTCTATGTAAGAGTTGGGGAGATCATTAGTGCCTCATTTGGACTAGAAAAACAAAGCTTCAATAAAGCTACGTTCAGAGTATAAGATGCCCACAAATTTTCAGCCTCTTTTAGGCAGGAAAAAGATGTCTCTCATACTTGAAAAATACAGTAATACACTCATGCCTTAGAAGGGAAGTTGTTTTACAGGGCAACATATTCTCTGCTCTTGAGTGAAGCCAATCACTAAATGGGCCTAAATCTTGGGAAGTGGATACATCAAATAGTTGATATTTGTCAGACCAATAAAGACCAATCGGCCTTTTCCTACTACCTGGCACACTTTCAATCTACCATGTTAGTTCCCTTCTGCTGGAACTAATTTCATGGTTGTCTACACAAATTGCCATGGCATCAGAACAAGGAAGGTTTCTGTACGTTTACAGCTATGTTGCTCTGGCCCCATATAACTCACCGGTGATGTTAAAGTCAACAATTCAGACTTCCAATTTTCCTGTGTGGCTGTGTTGGATTGTACTGGTCTAGATTGCTAGTAGGGAGGGGATCAGGGATGGGTTGCTACCAATGGGGTTGATGACTGAGTACCGGTAGCAGCCTCCAGATTGCGCAATTTCCTCTGCATGTGGCTACCTTTGAAGAGTGTTCTGAAACTTCAAATAATGCAAAATACAGCCGCACGAGTGGTCATGGGCCTCCCTAGATATACCCATGTCTCTCCAATACTCCGCAGACTGCATTGGTTGCCAATTGGTTTCCGGACACAATTCAAAGGGTTGGTAATGACTTACAAAGCCCTACATGGCATCGGGCCAGATTACTTATGGGACCACCTTCTGCAGTATGAATCCCAGTGGCTGGTTAGGTCCCACAGAGTCGGCCTTCTCCAGGTCCCATCAATCAGACAATGTCATTTGGTGGGACCTAGGCGAAGAGCCTTTTCTGTGGGGGGGCCGGGCCTCTGGAATCAGCTCCCCCCAGAGATTCGCACTGCCCCCACCCTCCTGGCTTTCCACAAGGGTGTCAAGACTCACTTATGTCACCAGGCCTGGAAAGAATTTGTTGTGGCTAGTATCTTTCCCTTTCATGCAACCCACCTCTCTCCAATTCCCACAGTACTATTCTACTTGTGGCAGGCCAAAGTTCCTAACTTGAAATGATGGCTTCGGTCTGACAAGTACTTTCAATGCCATTATAACTTTGAATTCAACAGATAGTTGTAAATCGAGGACTATCTGTAATGGTTAAGTGCTAGCAACTTTCTCAGAAAGGGATAAAAAGGGACCTTTAGAGAAATCAATTTTGGCAGGCCAGTAAAACAAG
Source organism: Erythrolamprus reginae (assembly GCF_031021105.1). Lineage (NCBI taxonomy): Eukaryota > Metazoa > Chordata > Lepidosauria > Squamata > Dipsadidae > Erythrolamprus > Erythrolamprus reginae. Next base: position 49,616,875 of record NC_091951.1, read on the forward strand.
ATGACTGTGGTTCTTAGGCAAGAAACAAATAAGCTGTAACTTGTTTGATTCCCAATAAAATTGCAAACCGTGTTCATCTTCAAAATATAAACAGAGGCTAAGAGGATGAGCTCCTGGTGGGCTGGCAGAAATTACCTGTTTTCTTTACGTAATCTAAGACAAGAGTTTCTTACCAAACTCGAAGTACATTCTTTTGTTTTGTTTTGTCTCCTAATCTCCTTAATCTCTTCTCAATTTTGCCAGGGGGTGGGGAAAAAGTCATTAAGATTAATCGAATTATCCTAACATCAACAATCTTGAGGTAGCATAGTTGCACATGTTTACATGAATACAAAAAGCAGGATGTAAACAGGGAGAGGGAAATCAATATGAATCTCCCACAGAGATCTGTGCGTGCTTCACTGATACAGTTGAAGCTTTAAATCTCCACCAGAGAGGTTTATTTTGCCACTTCTGCACAGCCTATTCGCCAGCCCCCCATAATCGTCCCAGATCAGATGAGCTTTGGAATGAAGGCTGTAACATTCTCCTAAAAAATAAACCTGGGATAAAGGGACGTGCTTCAAATTAGAATCGAAACACAAGTGAGGAGAAAACAAATCAAGAAGCAATGAGGCCTATAAGGTCACAATAAAAACAAGGAGAGAAAGGAGATTAAAAGAACAGATGGACAACCTACAGCCCTGGGCTACAGAACAGTGGTGAAATCTACTTACCATATTTTTTGGAGTATAAGAAAGACCTTAGTTTTTGGGGAGCGAAATGGGGAAAAGAATCTGCTTACCAGGTATTCATTTGATTAGCATCCTTAGCCAGTACATTATTTTATCCCCTGGTTAGGGCTATAAAAAACGTTATTCGGAGAGAGTAACAATGAAGGAGCTTGCAAACTAGTAAGAGCTGAGAACATCATTAGCACCTGGAAAGAAACATTTGGAGCAAGTAGAGCAACGGAAAAAACCCTGCAAAGACTTAGGGCTTGGAAAACATTCTTCGCAGAGAGTAACAATGAAAGAGCTTGCAAGCGGGTAAGAGCTGGGAACATCGTTAGAATCTGTTTAGGGCTGGAAAGAAACTTATTTGGAGCAAGTTAGAGCAATGAAAAAAACCTGCAAAGACTTAGAGCTTGGAAAACATTCTTTGCATAGAGAAACAATGAAAGAGCCTGCAAGGTAAGAGTTGGGAAGATCATTAGCAGCTAGTTAGGGCTGGGGGGGAAAAGCTACACTCAGAGTATAAGATACACCCTAATTACCAGCCTCTTTTAGGGAGGAAAAAGGTGCATTTTATACTCCGAAAAATAAGGCACCTTTCCTACTTTGCATACATGTGCCATTGTCACTCAGGCTTTTTCACTCTCTGCGCATATGCACAAGGCACTGCACATGTGCAGAGGGTTAAAAACAAAAAAAAATGATGATGTCCAGGCAGGTGGGAGGAGCTTAATGCTGCTACCACTACCAGTTCTCCAAACCACCACTGGCCGCCACTACCGCTATGCCCGAACGGGGCTGGACCAGTAGCATTTCACACAATTTGAGACAATTCTTAGCTTAATTGGAAGAGCTCTTTGCAAATGATCATTTGCAATCTCTAGTACAGGTGATTGGGAGGTTTAGCTATGTGGCAGAAGAAGGTGACAGAAAGAAAACAAGAGAGGGAAAATGTGTTGTAATGGGGGTGGGGTGGAAGTATGAGAGAAAGAAAAATAATAAACATAATTCTGCCTCCATTAGATGGCTTCCTATCTAAACCACCAGATAATCTCCTAATATGGAGGCACCACAGGAGGTGGTGGAAGGAGGTTGATGAACTGTTAGCAGATCCAATCACATCCCCTGCATACCCTGTTCCATCTCTCCCAATATTTTTACCATAATTTATAATGTGTGTGTGTGTGTGTGTATCGGGGTGGGTTCCACTTACTTTCAGCATCAGTTGATGTCGTAATATCACCAGAACGATTCACTGGAACGTTTGTAAAAATTATCAGTTGCCTGTAATGAAATGCATATTTATTTTGGATTAATATTTTTATTGTTTTTAATTAAACAATATTTAAAAACATTAAAATTATGTATTGTTTTAATTGAAAATGCTGTATATTTGTTAAGTGGTAAGCCAACCAAACTCATTGATTGCAGCTGTAGAAATTGGATGGATGGATGGATGGATGGATGGATGGATGGATGGATGGATAAATGAACCAGCCATGCTTCATTCATGGTCTGAGTGGTTATTGACTCCCTGAGTACCATAACCAAAAAAAATTTAGATGGCACTTAGAAAATCTGCATTCTCAAAATTTCCATCCTTGATTCTTGGAAAGAACTCAAGGCTTATAAAATCCAACACCAACTAAAGAACTGGTTCCCATTGTTGTGTATAGACCAACAACAACAACATGTCTCCTTCTCCCACTTTATCAGCATAGCAATTGCCATGGCACAGGACACAATACAACTATTAAAGCGTCAGGAGCAATAGATCCCTTAGGATGAGCACATATGACTTTATCTGGTGATTTATTTGCTTTCAAATCAGTCACCTCTGTTTATACTTTTAGTTCTCCATCCCAGAATAATTTGTTGTCCTTGATTTTTGTAAAATTACCTGGTGGTTTTGTTTCATCTACGAAAAACAATGGGCAAAATTCTTGGCTAACATTAGTGAAATTGACTCTAATGCCACCTAAATATACCAGTGCCAATGTAACAGTGGAATGGGAGGAAAAACCATTTATTTTTTAATTTCACTCCTACCTATCGTTGCTTCATCTGGCATCTAGAGTTAGATTCGGTTCCAGAATGGTGCCTGAAACCTGGCTGCGTAACAAAGTAAGCAAAGCACTCTCAAGCATCAGGTTTTATGAGGTGTGAATCATACAAATGTGAGGATTATGTTGACATTTACTGAACTCCTGAGTCAAGGAAATTAGACATTTATTTTATAGATATCTGCAATTGGCTGCTTTCTCACAGCCCTGCATTCTATTCCAACAGGCCATTTACCTTTTGTCTTTAGGCTAGCATTACCTAACCTGGTACCTGACAGCTGTTTGGGGAGAGGTTATTGTAGGAACTGAAGCCCTTAACACATCTCTAAATGCATCAGATTGGGAAGCCTGCTTTATATCACAGTTCTTCAAAAAGGTCAATATTGACCCTCAAGGGTTGATGGGACTATCAAAAGGGCTGACATTCTTGTTATTATTTTTATTATTCGTAATACTATTTGTTAAATCCCCCCCTTGCCTATGTAGTTTTGTGCATGATATGACTGTGTGTATGTATTTTATCTATTGGGAGTTTTTTCCTTTAGACTTTTTAATGTAAAACTGTTATTTTAGATTTTAATTATTAGATTTGTTATCATGTATTGTTTTTATCACTGTTGTGAGCCGCCCCAAGTCTACGGATAGGGGCGGCATAGAAATCTAATAAATAATAATAATAATAATAATAATAATAATAATAATAATAATAACAACAACAGATAGTATTTAATGATTTATTTTCATTTTGTAAGTATTTGTGACTTGATGAACAATCTGAAATTTCATGAAATTTCATAGATGAGGTTGTCTGGAGAGGTTCTCAGTCATCCAGGTGTTTTCTCAAGTGGCAAATGGACTTTATTTATTTATTTATTTTTATTTGTCAAGTACATATTTGCAATATACATAGATATAGCATTGTTTATATACATAAGATGGGTACTGATAAGAGGGAACAATTGGACAGGGATGGTAGGCACGCTGGTACACCTATGCACACTCCTTAGTGACCTCTTAGGAATCAGGTGAGGTCAACAGTGGACAGTCTAAAGGTAAAGTTTTGGGGGTTTGGTGACGAAACCACAGAGTCAGATAGTGAGTCACCACTCTGTTGCTAAAGTCGTATTTTCTACAGTCAAGTTTGGGGCAGTTCACTTTGAGTTTGTATCTGTTGTGTGCTCGTATATTGTTGTGGTTGAAGCTGAAGTAGTCATTGACAAATAGGATGTTGTAGCAGATAATTTTATGAGCTATGCTTAGGTCATGTTGAAGGTGATATAGTTCTAAGCTTTCTAAGCCTAGGATTTAAAGTCTGGTTGCATAAGGTATTCTGTTGCAAGTAGAGGAGCGGTGGGCTCTTCTAGTTAAGTATCTCTGGACACTTTCTAATGTATTTATGTCTGATATGTAGTGTGGGTTCCAGACAGATGAGTTATATTCAAGGATTGGTCTGGTGAATATTTTGTATCTTCTAGTTGGTAGTATTATGTTACCAGAGAATAAGCTACATAAGATTAGGTTAACAACTCTTGAATCCTTTTTGGCGATGTTGTTGCAGTGGGCTTTAGCACTTGGGTCATTTGATATGAGTATTCCAAGGTCTTTGACAGAGTGAGGGTCATCTGCAAAGTCTTGTTTATTCAGCTTGTATTTGGTGTTCTGATTCTTTTTTGCCAATGTGCAGGACAGAGCATTTGTTGGTTGAGATTTGGAGTTGCCAGATGTCTGACAATTCTGACACAGAGTCAAGGTCTTTTTGGAGGGTAGCAATGTTGTCGGTGGTGGTTGAAGAGTTTTACTTTTCATCCATTTCACTTCAGCTCTGACAGAATGAAAGGATTTATGCTCCTTGAAGTCATCTTATAGATGAGCTGAAGAATTTGAGGACCCTTGCTTTAGATTATGGGAGGTGTTAACTCATCTTGGTTTTCCAGCCCTAATTCCTCATATGGGTTTCTTCTGAAAGGCTAAAACTTCCTGCCTTTGTAGAATGGCAAGCCACTTTGCTTAATCAGCCATTCTCCTTTCTAGAGATTACAATTAAATACGTTTGAGGTTTAAATAGGAATATAGCTCCTAGTCAAGTAACTGAAGAAATCTGGGACAAGTCAGCTTTAACTAAGCTGTTAATAGGAGATCTAAGGAGAATTTTCAATTAAAAAAAGTTGGGAATGTAAGTTTCCCCTGCTAAAATAACTGCTTCGGTTCACCTCTGCTGGAAAGGTTAAGCAAGTCAATTGATCACCCCCTTGGGAATTTCCTTTTTTTTTTTTTTGCTTTCATCACACACCCTTGATTCTTTGTGCTTTGTTTCCAATTTGGTATTATACTTCTGCTTCTTCAAAGCTATATTGAACATAGAATCATGGGGCTGAAAAAGACCTTGGAGCAGTGGTGAAATGTTCCCAGTACGCCCCAGTTTGCGTGTACTGGTAGCGACAGCCGCTGGTGGCTCAGAGAACCGGCAGTGGCAGTAGCGTGAAGCTCTGCCCACTCTCCTGGACATCACCATTTCCTTGTTTTTTACACTCTGAGCATGTGCAAAGCCTTCTGTGCATGCACAGTGTTGGGATTCAGCCTGAGGCTCCTCAGGAACTGGCTGCGTCTCTGCTGGATTCAGGCCCGGAGGAGGAGGACAGTGAACAGGAGGGGGAGGACGAGGCAGGCGGGGGAGAGGAAAGTCAGGAAGAGGATGAGGGGGAGCAGCCTGAGAGCCCTGGGGGGGGGGGCTCTCCCCAGCCAGTAGCCTGGCCTCATTGGATGAGGAAGCACAGACTATAATTGACATGAGACAGCGACGTGCAGCTCAGAGACGGGACCAATTAGAAAGGTATTGGCATCACTGAATTGGCAACAGCTGGGTTTGGGTGTGGTTCTCCTCAGCAGGGTTTAAAAGGCAGGCAAGCCCTTTCAGCCATGTGGAGTGTTGTCAACTGGAAGTTCTGTGACCCTGCTTTGCTTCTCGGCGTCTCTGATCTTGGCTTGTGGCCTAGAAGACTGGAAGACTTGGGGGAGGTGTATGTTTGTTATCTCCAGAGTTGTTTTTGACAGCAAGAATCCTGTTTTACTTCATGGCCTTCGTGAAACATCTTTGAAGTTTCAGCGTGTTCCTGTTTGTAAGGACATTTTCTGTTACCTGTGTTTGCTTTGAATTCTATAAACTGCCTTTGATTTTTACCAGTGTGTCTGGCTTCTCTTTTTGGGTTGGTGTTTGCTGGAGGGACCCAGACAGAACACACAGAGAGTGAAAAATTGTGCTTGACGGGAAGCACGTGTTCTGTCTGACTCAATGGCCAATCAGCAATGAAATCCCAATTAATACGCAGACACAGGGTTGGGAAGTATAATAGTCTTTTGTACAAGCAAACTTGTTCAAAACCACAAAGCAAAGCAAAGAATGTCCGTTGACTGCCGAAATTCAAAGCAAGTGGCAAAACTGATAAACAGAGTTGTACTTTAAAGCCAGTAGCTTGGCTGAAGCAGAAATACTCACAGACTTCTCAAAACTATATTTTTTCAAGACTGCAGCAATATTTGAGAGGGGGGAAATCTCTGAACTTCTTCTTTCCCTCTTGTAGGTATAAAGTTTAGCTTCCTGCATAGGGAACCTCCCAGTCTCCTCCCCCTTTAAACACTCTGTGGTTACACACTGTGCACAACAGCATTCAAGGCCTCCCTCTATATCTGTATAACTTCTCTTGTCTCTCACGCATTCTTCTCACCCATGCATCTAAAATAGGGTTCACAATCTCCCCCTCCTCATCAGACCCAGACAAGGCCCTTTCTGAGTGCTCTATATTCTCTGCAGGACCCTTGATCTCTACTCCTCCCCCACCCTCACTATCCGATTCCTCTGATAACCACATGGGTCTATGAGGCTCAGGCGGACCCAGTTCCTCCTCTTCAAAGTCTGTAATTAAAGGAACTGGCTGTGATTCAACCACAACAGCACGTGTATATGCTCCCAAACTGGTAGAGAAGGTAAATAGATTTTAATGTTGCCTTGGAGGTCTTCTAGTCCAGCCCCTTGCTCAAAGCAGGAGACCTTATTCCATTCTAGACAAATGGTTGTCCAGTTTATTCTTGAAAACCTACAGTGATGGAACACCTACAGCTTCTGGAGGCAAGCTGTTTCACTGATCGATTGTCCCCACTGTCAGGAAATTTATCCTTGGTTCTAAGTTGAATCTTCCTTTAATAAGGTTCAACCCATTGCATCTTCTCCTATTTTCAGATGCTTTGGAGAGTAAGTCAATCTTTTCTTCTCTGAGATAGCCCCTGTCTGGTTTGGTGCTGTAACCCAACAGGACTGACACAGACTTCAGAGGACAATCAGAACTGCAGAAAAAGCAATTGCTACCAACCTGCCTTCCATTGAGGACCTGTATCCTGCACGAGTCAAAAAGAGGGCGGGGAAAATATTTACTGACCCCTCACATCCTGGACACAAACTGTTTCAACTCTTACCCTCAAAACATCACTAGGGAGCACTGCACACCAAGACAACTAGACACAAGAACAGTTTTTTTCCGGACGCCATCACTCTACTAAACAAATAATTCCCTCAACACTGTCAGACTTTCTACTAAATCTGCACTTCTATTCTACTAGTTTTTCTTATCATTCCTATCACCCATTTCCTCCCATGTTGACTGTATGACTGTAACTTGTTGCTTATATCCTAAGATTTTTATTAGTATTGCTTCTTCATTGCTTATTTGACCCCTATGACAATCATTAAGTGTCGTACCACATAATTCTTGACAAATGTATATTTTATTTTATGTACATTGAGAGTATATGCACCAAGACAAATTCCTTGTGTGTCCAATCACACTTGGCCAACAAAAGTTCTATTCTATTCTATTCTTAAAAAAAAAAAGTTCTGAAAGACAGCTATCATATCTCTCATAAATCCTTTTCTTCATTAGGCCAGACATAACTATTTTCCTTAACCACTCATGATACTCTCCAGACCCTTTATCACATTTGTTGGTCTTTTATGCACACTTTATAGGGTCTCACCATCTTCTTTATATCATGGCGACCAAAGTTGGGTGCACTATTCCAAATGCCATCTTATCAACACAGAATAAAGTGGTATTATCACTTCTACCTCAAGCAAGTTTGGAGAAAAAATTGTCCTCATGGTAGCATCCTGTATTTTCTCCCTCTGGTATGTTACCTTGAAGCCAGATGAAGTGTTCTGAAGAACTCAGAAGCTTGCTCAGTATTTTGTGACATTTTGATTGATGCTACTTAAGATATTGCTTGATTGTGGGTTGTTTTAATGCTTCAGATTTGTGCATCATTTGATTTTATATTATGAAACTAGGACAAACACCAATTAACCTTATTCGCATAGCTTAAAATGGTTTCCCAGTATGAAATAGCTTAATCTGGATGAAACCTTAGCATGACTGGATGAGGACCTTGGCAGAAGAGGAGTCGTTAATTTTGCTTCCACTAATAGGTCTAATTGACATTGAGGTTACACATTTTCTTGTTGTATTATGATTATCATGATCATATTGATGATCATCTTATATCTGCCATGGGAACTTGAAGGAAAATATAGAATAGAATAGAGCTGTCAGTTCTGGAAGGAACTTTAAAGGTTTAGAATAGAATGTAATAACAATGTTGGAAGGGACCTTGGAGGTCTTCTAGTCCAACCTGCTGGTTAGACCCACTTCAGATAAATGGTTATCCAACATCTTAAAAACTTGCAGTGTTGGAACATTCACAACTTCTGGAGGCAAGTTGTTCCAGTGATTAATTGTTCTAATTGCAAAGACATGGTGGAATAGACTATCTTCTTCTTCTTCTTCTTCTTCTTCTTCTTCTTCTTCTTCTTCTTCTTCTTCTTCTTCTTCTTCTTCTTCTTCTTCCTCCTCCTCCTCCTCCTCCTGCTCCTCCTCTTCTTCTTCTTCTTCTACTACTACTACTACGTTTTTATTCATTAAACATGAAACTCAGACAACTGAACATTTAAAAATGTATCACAATATCATTGACTGGCTCTAATGGTTGATACGGGTTGCTGCCAGCATCATAGGTCGTATTATTCTTTCTTTCTTTCTTTCTTTCTTTCTTTCTTTCTTTCTTTCTTCCTTCCTTCCTTCCTTCCTTCTTTCTTTCTTTCTTTCTTTCCTTCTTTCTACCAACTTCCTACAAGGAAAGCCAATGGGAAAGCTGGCAGAAAGTCAGAAGTTGCTCCTGTTCCCACTGATTCCATCCCCCCACACACATCTATTTCTCTGTTTCAGTAAAGAAATATATCTGAAATGATGAGCAGATGGGTCATGGGTTGTCTAATTTCTTTCTATAAAAAGCATAAAGGAAACAACAAAATGAAAGTAGAGCCCCTTGGTGCCAAATAATTTATTATAGCAAAGGCTACAACTTTTGTAATAGCTATAGGCTCTTGCAATAAGAAGTCACAAGGTGCTGCAGTGAGAGTCAGATGGAAGATAATTTGTGGCTGATAGAATCCTTGACAAGCTCAGGGAAAAGCAGTGACAGTCTATTCCGCCATGACTGTGCCAAGGGATTATAATAACCAATGCAATAATCTATTGAATCAACTTTCACTCTGCACAGACCAGCACAAGTGCTGGCGAAATTGAAACATTTGCCCAGCTTCTCAAATAATGATTACTACCCTGCTAGTAAATTATTCAAAAGCACTCCTCGGTGGACATCTTAGTTTGATATTGTATTTCATACCAGATTTGACACTTTATAAACTTGTTATTTCTCATTTATGACCATTTTCAGGAATCTGCTGTCAAAGGTAGCATAACCTCAAGATAAAGCTCCACTGAATTGGAGAGGGAGGATTGCTAGCTTACCTTGAGAATAGAATACTGGACTGAATAGATTTTTAGATAACTCCTCTTTCCTTTCTATTTTTTTGCTCCCTGCATAAAGCAACTATTTTTAGTTCACAATGATGGACCATAGATTTCTAAGAAGAGGAGGAGGAGGAGGAGGAGGAGGAGGAGGAGGAGGAGGAGGAGGAGGAGGAAGAGATGGAGAATCCAGTGTCCAAAGTGCATTTAAGGAACTAATGTTCTTTTAGATGGCCACTTGCCAATATTTTGTTATGCTGAATCTTTAATAAGATTCACAACGATACATGAGATATTATTTGAAGAATCCAAAATACTTTAAAAGAGGAACGAAGGAGGGTGAAGATGAGAATAAGGGAAAGAAGAAAAATAATAATAATAATAATAATAATAAGAAGAAGAAGAAGAAGAAGAAGAAGAAGAAGAAGAAGAAGAAGAAGAAAAAGAAGAACAAGAAAAAGACAAATAAGAAGAAGAAGAAGAAGAGGAGGAGGAGGAGGAAGAGCAAGAGCAAGAGGAAGAAGAAGAAGGATGAAGAAGAAGGATGAAGAAGAAGAGAGAACATCTGCTCAGCCCCATTTTTAAACAAATTTAAGGGTACTTTGCAAAATAAAATATGAGACATGTCATCATTTCAACTGGAATATCTAGGATACATACATTTTCTCCTGTGCAAAACTAGACACCTCTACATCAAAGCCAGCTTGGATTCAACACTTATCTTTCACAATCTACTTATCAACCCATATTTTATTAAATTATCACTGGGCAAACAGTTCTCCCCTGACCATCAGAGGCTGCTTGCTGAGAGAACTAGATATCCTACTCAGTAGGAACCACTAAAGCAGAGCAGATTCTAATCCTTCCACATGAATGCATCTGTTCTCCTTTGTTCGGTCTCCTGTGGATTAAGCCACCAGATTCAGGTCAACAAAATGACCTGGCCCCATGCCCATCAATGGCTAAACTTGCCATTATAAATCCAGTCCTTTATAGCTGACCAGGACCTGGAGGTCTCCTGAAATAAAATGCATGTCTTGGGCATGTTATCATTGAACTTCTAGACTTTAAATTTCACAAAGAGGTTTACGTGTTTGTGATCTTTGCCTGGGGCAAGAAATACACTTTTTAAAACTAATTCTTCATAGACTCTGCATGATCATAGGTGACAGCCTGGGGCCATTTAAGGCAAGGATAATACAATTCTCTTCTTCCTCCATAGAGTATTCTATTGAATGGAGAGAATACTCCAAATAGAGCAGACAAATGTAAATAGTTTCGGTGTGTCTTCAACAAATAGTTTCATTCAACTCTTGCAAAACTTTAAAAAAGTTTTACTCCCTGGCTTATCGGTATTCAAGAAGACTAAAGATAAAAAAATATAAGACATTATTTTTGTATTTTATTAAAATGTGGACTTGTTAAAGATGTAAAGTCCCAATTCCCCAAAGAAGTGAGTTCTGTGAAAACAGATGGAATATCATAGCTTTACAACTCTCAAGTGTTTACAGAGTTTTACAGCTCTGTAGTTTACTCTCTCAAGATACAGAACCTTTGAATTGGATTAGATCTGTTGCTCTAACTCAAATGGAAGGGTGGTTGCTGTTTTACAGTTAATTTGGATTTATTTTGCTGAAGTTTCCGAACTCTGAGCATTTTTTTAAAACTGTTGATTTTTCCTTGCAGATGTTCAAATCTAATTGAGCTTATTGTATTATTTTTACCTCATGATATTGAGAAACAAATGGATCTAAGCTGTTTCTTTGAGAACCGTAATTGATTTTAACTGTATTTTGTTTGCCCACATCATAGTTTATGCTGCATGTCTTTTAATGTGCTTAGCTATAGGCAAGAAATATAATTTATTATGTATTTATTTAATTAAGTTAATTTGTGTGACCGCCAAGTGACTCTGGGTGGCAAACAAAATTTATAAAATTAAAAACAATTAGAATGAAGCAAGCATTAAAACACATAGCAGCTGAGAATAAAGCACCCATTAGAGTGACTCAATTAAACACGAAACAGATCCCTGCACACACCAAAGGCCTCAAGCCTCGGCCCAGAGCCAGGTCTTTCAGGATTTACGGAAAACCAGCAGGGTTGAAGCCATTCTAATCCAAGGAAATTGTTCCATACAGCAGGCACTCTAGCAAAAATCACATCTTCTATGCCAGAGATGGGGACGATGCCCCTTTTATGATTTTTGAAATTCAACTCCCAGAATTCCTGAAACAGCCATGCTGCTCAGGAATTCTGGGAGTTGAAGTCCACTAGTCATAAAGGGACCATAGTTAGTTCCTCACCTCTGTTTTATGCTCTGCCAACCAGTATTCATTGGCTGATGGGACCCAAAGCATGTCTATTCTGCCTGATCAAATTGAATGGACGAGAACAATTGGCGAGGGACAGTCCCTCAAGCAACCTGGTCCCAAGCTATGAAGGGATTTAAAATTAACAACTCCTACTTTGAATTGCACCCAGATGCATTCTGCCAATCAGAGCCATCTATTGGCTATACTGCTGCATTCTGCACAAGTTGAAATTCTCTTCAAGAGCAGCCTTATGTAGAGAGCATTGCAGTGGTCCAGGCCAGAGTGCATGAGAGCATGAGCGACAGTGAGCAGTCCAGGAATGGGTGCAACTGGTGTACAACCTAGAGGAAGGTGTGCAAAGGTTCTCTTACCATGACTGACACCTATTCTTTGGGCAGGAACTGTGAGTCCAGAGGAACCCAAGATTGGATTTGCTCTGTCTAAGGCAATATGTCTAGAATGGGAAATTTGGAAACTTGGATGAGAATTGACCAGTGATGGCCCCTTAAGAAGGGACATGATACCAAAGCCCTTCTTCAAGGAAGAATTAAGAACCCAGGCCCTGTCACATGTCCTGCCCCAGGTAGCCATGACCAGTAAAGGGCTACCAAAATTTTTACCACCACACTGTGGTGTGCATTTTCTTTCAACATCTTTCAGTACAAATTGTGTACTCTGGAGTGTTGTGGTTGGCTCCATTCCTCACCCAAGAAAAGTTTATGTTCCAAGTTCCAGCAAATAAACATACAGTTCAATTTTACTAGAAGGCATTGAAGTGCTCCCTCAAAAAGCAAAATGACAACCAATAATAAAACAGGCATACACCCCATGGAATTCATTGATTTTAAAACTAAAGAACTAAGAACACTCATCATTTAATAGACCTGGGTGGACAGAATGTGTTGATCTGGGATTAACTCACCAGCCCCTTCCCAGGGATGGTAAATACATCTTTCTGACAAGGTGAGCTTATTTATTTTATTTTATTATTTTATTTTATTATTTTGTTTCATTTTATTTTGTTTCATTTAATATTGCTTAATTTCGTTTCCTTTTTATTTTATTTATTTTATTTCACTTTTTATTTACTTATTTGATGCCCGCCTCATTTTGAAGTGACTATAGCAATGATCCTCCTGAACATTCCCTTTTAAGAATTTACTTTTTCTTGTTACGTCAGTGTAGAACTAGAATGAATAGCTGGGGTTTATAAGGAAAAAAGAAAGTAGGTAGAGGAAATATAAATTCTAACTATAACAGCTGTTTTGCAAATGTTTCCAATCCACCTTCAACCAAAACCAACCCCCCCAAACCAAACCTAGGTATGCACGCCCCTTACTTCTTCAATATCAAACACTGCTAATCTTAAATGCAAACTAATGAATTCAAGAAGCATAATTAACAAAATACCTGTACTCTTTCTCTTAGTAAAAATGGCTAAATTTGAAATTAACTGCAAAACATGACTAAACTCATCCCTCCCTGACTCCATTATCACAGTAAAAGACTATCATGTTTACCCATCTGATCGCAAAATCCGTAGAGGAGTGGAGTCGCAATCTTCTATAAGAAATCACTGAACCTAAAAAAGGTGCAAGTTAAACATGAACTCGATTTTCCAGAAACTATCATCTGTGAACTGACAAATATCACACTTCACTTCGTACTATGTTACAGAGCCCCTGGTTATGACATCACATATGCGGACAAGATAACCTCACTACTAACGTGGGCAGCCTCTTACCCACATCCTCTTATATTTCTTGGTGACCTAAACCTACCTCATATAAACTGGACCCTAAACAAATGTACAACTGAACTCATACATTCACCCCTTTATAATGCTATTACCAATCTAGGGCTAGATCAACTAGCAGCAGACACTACTAGACTCAGAATTGTCTTGATCTCATCTTCTGCAACAATTTACACTCAATTTACGTTCTACAAATAAAAGAATCCTTTTCCAACAGTGACCATAGTATGATTGACTTTTGTCTCAATATATGTCCTTACAGAAACCACCTCAATGATGGGATAACCAAGTACAACTTGTAAAAATCCAATTATGATATCTAAACTCCAACCTCTCATCTCTTGATTGGCATACACTACAGGTAAAATTCAAAAAATTAGAATATCGTGCAAACGTTCATTGATTTCAGTAATGTAATTTAAAAGGTGAAACTTAATATATGCATAAAATTCATAACTTGCAAGGCAAAATAGTTCAACCCGTGATTTGTCCTAATTGTGATGATTATGGTGTACAGCTCGTGAAAACCTCAAATCCCCCATCTTAGAAAATTAGATTATTACATGCAATCAATAAAACAAGGATTGTACCTAGAACAATATCGGACTTCTGGAAATATAAGCATGTACTTCAGTACTTCATTTGGGTCCCTTTTGCAGCAATTACTGTCTCAATGCAACATGGCATGTACACTATCATGCTGTGGCATTCCTGAAGTATTATGGAAGACCAGGATGCTTCAATAGTGGCCTTCTGATCTTCTGCATTGTTCCCTGTCATGTCTTTCATCTTTCTCTTGGCAATGCCCCATAGATTCTCTATGGGGTTTAGGCCAGGTGAGTTTGCTGGCCAATCAAGGACAGTAATCCCATGGTCATTGAAGCAGGTTTTGGTGCTTTGGACAGTGTGGGCAGGTGCCAAGCCCTGCTGGAAAATTTAAATCACCATCCCCATAAAGCTCGTATGCGGATGGAAGCATGGACGCTCCAAAATCTCCCAGAAGATGGCTGTGTTGACCCTGGACTTAAAGAAGCACAGTGGACAAATACCAACAGATGACATGGCTCCACAAATCAACACAGACTTTGGAAACATTACACTGGACCTCAAGCATCTTGCACTGTTGTCTCTCCATTCTTCCTCCATACTCTGGGTCCTTGGTTTCCAAATGAGATGCAAAAATGTCCACACCTTTGGCCTCTGCTTCCCAGCAATTTACCTCCTTGCAGCAAACATCACAGAGCCTGATTAGCACAAGTAATTGATTATCAGCCTCCCGACCCATAGCTGATTCAGCACAGGCAGGCCATGTGCTAGAACTGAAAGTGAAGCTAGCTACAAAGAAGCAAATTGCTGGGAGATGGACTGCTGGTAATGTTTGACTGCTGAAACTGCAAAGTCAATAACTATAAATGTCCCAAGCCCAGTGCTATTGTATCTTCTTTTAAATAGCAGAGAATAACTATAGTTCCAGAAAGCCACATCAAATTTAAAAGTATAATCTGAAAAGTAACAGTGTCCTGTTTAGTATTAAGATGAGGCAGATGAGTTAAACCCTGACTTAGCCATGTTTGGAGTAGATCTATTTAAATAATTGGGAGGAGGTAATGTGATTACATTTAAGAAAACTTTCTGACATTAATATACTGCTCAAAAAATAAAGGGAACACTCTAATGACACATACTAGATCTGAATGAATGAAATATTCTCATTGCATATTTCATTTGCACAACTATTCCATTTGCACAACAGCATGTGAAATTGACTGTCAATCAGTGTTGCTTCCTAAGTGGACAGTTTGATTTCACAGAAGTTTGATTTACTTGAACTTATATTGTTTCTTTAAGTGTTCCCTTAATTTTTTTTTGAGCAGTGTATATTGCCATAATGTACATTTCTCCAATTCTTTGCTATTTCTATGGGTCAGACAAACATGCAGAGAAATACACAGTGAAGTGTGTATATCATATGTGCTGCTTGCTGTTGGGCAAATTGCTGGGATACAGAGGCCTTTTTTCCTCTCCCCCCCCAAGTGTCTTATTTTATCTATCTATCTATCTATCTATCTATCTATCTATCTATCTATCTATCTATCTATCTATCTATCATCTGTTTGTTTGTTTGTTTGTTTGTTTGTTTGTTTATTTATTTATTTATTTATTTGCCCTTCTCCAAAGACCTTATACTCTGGCGCATCTTATATTCCAAAGAATATGGTATATACACTGTTCTGTCGGGCTCTCTGGTAGACTCCTCCCGAAAATTCACAGGTACAAATTTCAGATACACACATGTTTGAAAATTCAAAACAATGTTCTTTATAATGAAAATTCACTTAAACTAAGCCCTCTTTTTGTATAGCAAAGAGCACTCGTCTCCAAACAAACTGGTAATTTGTACAAGTCCCTTATCAGTTCTGTGATACTTAGCTTGCAGCTGTGAGGCAATTCACAGTCCTTCTTCTTTCACAAAGTGAAACACACTTTGCTCTGGTTTAGTTTCAAAGTGGGGAAAAATCAGCACACAAAAGGTCAAAGTCAGTAAAGCAGGCACGAAACACAACAATCAGATAATCCTCCACAATGGCCAAACCCACAGGCTGCTATTTATAGCAGCCTCACTAATTACCACAGTCCCACCCAACCACAGGTGGCCTCATTTTCTTTGATAATAATATCTCAGTTGTTGTTGCCTATGCATTGCTCTCCGCATGTGTGGCTGTATCATTAACTCTTGTTCTGAATCCAAGGAGGAGCTAGATAATTGATCTCCTACTGAGCTGTCTGCCACACTCTCCTCCTCCCTGTCACTCATGTCTTCTTGGTCAGAGGAGCCTTCATCATCAGATTCCACCGGGGGCAAAACAGGCCTGCAGCATGTGGATGTTTTCCCCACATCCACAGTCCTTGGGGCAGGAGCTGGGCCAGAGCTAACCACAACATACACCAGATAAAAACTGGTCCACATTCAAACATCCTTATCTACTTGATGGTTGTATGCTCCCTATTTTGACTCCTCTGATTGCCTGCCCAGTCTCAACAGTTCAAACCATCACACAAGAGAAATTCTAAAGTATACCATCAATGTTGTTGAAATTGTTAGGCCAAAAAGTGGGGATGTCTAACTTTGGAAACTGTAAGACTTGTAAACTTCAACTCCCAGAATTCCTCAGGCAGCAAGGGAATCCTGAGAGTTGAAATTCACAAGCCAAAGTTTGACACACACACCCTGGTCTAAATATTAGAGGTGGTGGTACAAAAGACTCAGTCTGATTTGCAGTATTGTTTCCTAAAAGCAGCAAAGGTCTTGGATTAGTAAATAAAATCTATCCCCTTTTCCTTCTTCCTTCCACTCTCTGTACAACAAACCAAGAAAAACTGCTTGGAATAAAAAGGTTTTCTTGAATAAATGGAAGCTAGAAGTTCTTTCATGCCTTCCTGTTTGTTCACAAAATAGACAAAATCATTCACTTAAAAGCATTAGTGTTTTCAAAAGAAAATGGATGTTTTGTTGTGTTTTTAACACATTTTCCCAATGCAGAAGTCAGAAGAGAAAAAAGAAGGGGGAAAAAAACTCATTCCAAAATCTTTTGTAACAGAATATGCTATTGAGTAGATTTTGGAAGCAAAGAAGGGAGAATAAAAACTTTGGAGATAAACTACTTTCTGAATGTGTCAAAACTAGCCTTTCTCAAGAAAGAATGAAGTTATTTGTATGCAAATTTGTATGCAAATAAAGCCTAATATTTGCTATTAAATCTGAAAGACTATACGTAATTTGGGAACGTATTTCGAGTTTGTCATGGCTCCTTTAAAATGAAATTGCAGCATTGATAGGACAAAATAGCCCTATCGGGGAGATGGATGGCATATAAAATAAATGCACCAACAAATAAACATACAAACAAACAAACAGGACCTGTCACTATTTCCTTTAAAGAAGAGAATGGCATACCAGCAGTTGACAGTTTTTAGAAGCAACCTTTGGCATCTCATCAACCAGAAAATAAAACATGGTTCATTACAGGCCTGCAAAAGGATTGTTTCGTAAGGATAGGAAGTTATTCAGATCAATTACAAACCACAAAGATGAACTTAGACTTAGAATAACTTTCTTGTCACTTTGAAGGTAGACTCATCGGCATACCAATAAAATGAAATTTCATTGCATACAGCTCTCAAATAGTCTCCACCTCCAATATTCACTACAAAAACATGACAAAATAGATAAATACATAATTATGCACATACCCACGTATATTATATGACACAGAGAAAACCACCCCAGTTTCAAGCCAGTGCAGAAGTTGGTGATAAATTAACAACTGGACATACTATTTCTAGAAGGCTTGATATTTATGGGAACTGGGGAGGGGTGGTTTTCACGAGGAAACAGAGGCAGCCACAAAGCATTCTTTTGAGTGGTTCAAGCCCATCCTATGCCCACCCACCTGGGTGGAAGTGGAAGGAGGACTTGCCATGCTGGCACAATCTAAGTGGGTAAAGTGACAAGTTTGTGGGTGCGGAACAAGGGATGTGAACTTTTAACTGAGTGGGAAACTCAGATTCAGGTTTCCCAGTGTAGGTGCCAGGATGGCTCCGGCAATAAATTGGAACTTTGAGGAGTGCTTTGCCTTGGAAATCTGATTTAGTTGGATGGTACCTGGAACTTTAACACCCAGTTTAGTCCAGACATATACACGTACATGGCCAGAAAAGTGAATATTGTGATTTTATCAGAAGGATGGTCTATAGGATATGTGTATGTATGTATGTATGTATGTATGTATACACACATACACATACACATATATATGTATATACATATATGTTTTCATAGATTTTCATGGGTACAGGTATGAAAGTCTTAGCATTTTCGGGTTTCTTCCCATGTAGGATTCAGAGATTTCTGGTGACGTTTCGACGAGGTCCCACTTGTCATCTTCAGGCTGGTGCTTCTGTCCTTGTTCTAGGGTGAACACAGCTTGAAGATGACGAGTGGGACCTCCTCATCGAAATGTCACCAGAAATCTCTGAATCCTACATGGAAAGAAATCCGAATATGCCAAGACCTTCATATACAAATATATATACATATATACATACATACACAGACACATATATAAGTTTAACATATTTTTGCTGATTATGAAAAAGAAGGGAGACTATAAAAGAAGAGGTACACAGCAATGAAAAAAGTCAACTTTCTCCAGCCGGTTGCTAGGCTACCTATAAACTGAGTAGCCAATTAAGTCTAGAACTTAAGTGACTCCTTCCTATCTGCTGCTGTACTATGTGGCACAAGACAAATTAACCCCAGCATGACCTTCTGCTATTGTCATTACAATATGAAGCTTTCAGCTTATTACATATATCATTAATCAACTCTGAATTCAGGACAAGTTTGCTAATATAAGTTAAAGCAGTCTTGATCAAAGGCCATTTTCTCCTCATTTATATTTGATGATGAATCTAGATGACAACTTCTGCAATTTGGTCCTGTTAAAAAACACAGATTAAAGTTGCCAAGGTTTAGAATTCAGAATTATTTGATTTCTCATAGGTGCCTCCGGATAACAATCCCCTGGTGAAGACGTTGTCCCAGATCTGACTGGGCTATACCTAAATTCATTCCCATCTATTATACCGGTTTGAAAGGCTTGAGAGAACAGGTGATATTCAGCTGGTTCGGACCAGTTCAGGCAAACTGGTAGCAGCCATTTTGAACAGTTCGTAGAACTGGCAAATATCACCTCTAGTTGTCTCTGACCTCCCATCCAGCCATTCCCTGTTCTATAGTCCCTTTTTATTAGCGCAACTGATTCGTGCAGCAGAGTGGATTGCTGCGCATTAGCTAAGCTAAACAACAGTTTAGCTCACCAGCACTGACACCAAGGGCAGGCTGTGAATGCTGCCATGTTTTTAAACTGGGCAGATGCATGTGAGTAAATTGCATACACTTGCGCTCATATTTTTGGTGCTGCTGGGTGAACCGGTAGGTAAATTAGGTGAATCCTATCCTTGCTTGAGATTATATGTTTTCTGTAAAATGGGGCTTCATAACTACAATGATACAGATTCTAGAACTTTGGGATGGTGACTAACAGACACAAAAGTGTAACAAGTCACTGAAACCTATTGCTTCTTTTCAGGGGTAAAATGTTCCCGGTTCGTTCAGTCTTTGGAGAGCCGGTCATGAAGGGAGTGTGAAGTTCTGCTGGGACGTTGCCATTTGGATTCCTGTACCTTTTGTTCATGCACACACTTCGCATATACACAGAGGGTAAAAGAACCCAAACGGTGGCGTCCAGGCAGATGGTCGGAGCTTCACTCTCTCTTCGCAACCAGCTCTCCAACAACATGGAGAGCCCTATATGACATAGGACCCGATTATCTCTGAGACTGCCTTCTGCTGCACAAATCCCAGCGTCCGGTGAGATCCCACAGAGTTGGTCTCCTTAGGGTCCCGTCGACCAAACAATGTCTGTTGGTGGGGCCTAGGGGAAGAGCCTTCTCTGTGGGGGGGGGGGGGCCCTCTGGAATCAGCTCCCCCTGGAGATTCGCATTGCCCCCACCCTCCTTGCTGTTCTGCTGGTGTGTGGCAAATGCCCTTAATTACAGGTTAATTAATCCAAGCAGACACACACAGAGAATAGAATGCAAATAAATGTTCTTTATCAACAGAAGAGAAGAAAAAACTCCCTTTTAAACTTCAAAGGGATTTCTTGTACAAACAAGGCACACTTGGAATACAATCCAAGAACGATGTCCTGTAATAAATCCAATTGCTAACCCAGTAACGGCATACAAATCTAAATAATAATAATAATAATAATAATAATAATAATAATAATAATAATAACTGGAAATTGGCTCACAGCTACAGTTGTCCAAATGCTGATCAACACTCACAATGAAGTTTAGTCCAGAGTCCAGGAATCCTAACAAAGTCTTGAATACAGCAAGGCACGGTCTTGATGAACTATGATCAGATAATCTTCCACAATGGCTAAGCCAGCATGCTGCTCTTTTATCAGTAGCTCTAATTACTGGAGCCCCACCCTACTACAGGTGGCCTCTCTTATCTCCTATAATATATCTTAAATTGTTCTCTCCTATGCATAGCTCTACGCATGCGTGGGTCTGTCATATGTTTCCCACTTATAATGGGTCATTTCTGGGGGGGAGGCCATTTTTGCCTTCTCTAGGCTCTTAGAAAGGCTTTGAAGTCTGGAGAGAGCAGAAAATGGCTGCGCCATTGCATTTTGGAAGCAGGGGATGTTCATGCATGCATATGGAAGGGGGGACTATGGAACTATGGGTGTGGGCATGCACGTTTGCCATCTCACAACAATCCTCCCCCCTTTTCGCATGCAAACCAAAAAAGGTTCACCATCGCTGCCTTATATCATTTCAGATGTTTAAATGGTTAATATCTCAACTTCCAGAGAGCAACTGGTTCTTTTTTCTAAGAAGTTGCTTGAAAATCGCTAATATTTTTTAAAAATGGAATTTTGCTCGATCAACTAATCAATTAATGAACATTTGTGTTCTCTTGGTCCAAGGGTTCCGTAAGAACTGCAGAACAAAGAGACAACGAGAAGGTGGGATGAGCAAGTTAAGGAGAAGAAGAGGAAAAAATGCATGTGGATCATTGTTATATCTCAAGACCTAAAATGGTAACCTAACATCAAAAACATCATCAAAAAAGCAAAACAAAGAATGTTCTTTCTGCGCCAGCTCAGGAAGCTCAAACTGCCCAAGGAGCTGCTGATACAGTTCTACAGAGGAATCATTGAGTCTGTCATCTGCACCTCTATAACTGTCTGGTTTGGTGCTGCAACCCAACAGGACCGACACAGACTTCAGAGGACAATCAGAACTGCAGAAAAAGCAATTGCTGCCAATCTGCCTTCCATTGAGGACCTGTATACTGCATGAATCAAAAAGAGAGCGGGGAAAATATTTACTGACCCCTCACATCCTGGACACAAACTGTTTCAACTCCTACCCTCAAAACGTCGCTACAGAGCACTGCACACCAAGACAACTAGACACAAGAACAGTTTTTTTCCGAACGCCATCACTCTACTAAACAAATAATTCCCTCAACACTGTCAGACTTTCTACTAAATCTGCACTTGCGGCGCAGGCGGAGTAACAGTCGGACACAAAGGTGTGGGTATAAATGGGGTCACTTTTATTAAACCAAACTCAAATTAACTATTTAACCAATTAAACCACGTGACCTGCAGGGGTGCATAAATCAAATGGGGGCGGAGTTAACTTTCCAACAAACTCAACTGAGCAACTCTAGGGCGAAAGCTCCTTGCCTGGGTGCAGGGTCAGGTAAAATTACACCTGCCCCCTGCCCCATTCCACGCCCCCACGGCGTGTGGGATGGCTCGCCACTGGTCTCTGATATGCCCCAGGCAGCGAGCCACAGGAGCGACCCCCTCCCCGAACCCAAGCCGGTCGAGCCCTGTAATCCGAGAAGGAGATCGCCCCTCACCTCAGTAGAGGCGCCCCTAAAGGAGATCACACAGTTGCTGCTTACGCCCATTTCCGCCCCCTATCGGCCGTCCCCCCCCAGTGACCTTGAGGGGGGGGCACTAGTTGGTGAGACCACCCCCTAACCACACTCCCACGCACAGAGTGGAGCAGGCGAAAAAACAGCCACAGTTCGGCCAATTCACTGTGACTGCAGAAAATTCCTACTCGGTCCCACCGAGGGCGACCCATCATATGCACCCTGTAACAGAGGGAGGGCGGGCGGGTGTCCCGCGCCAGCGGGCAGGAGGCACTGTGCCACGAGGCAGCCCCTTTTGCAGGGCTACCTCCCTCCTGCCCGGTCCAGTGGGTGACCAGCGCACCCAAACGCCACGCTGCGGCCCCCGGGGATGACGTGGGGGCCGCAGGCTCCACCCCAACATGGCGGCCTCCTTCCCCGGCCCACGCCGCAACCCTCGCCGGCTGGTAAGTCGCCAGCGGCATTGCGGCGCAGGCGGAGTAACAGTCGGACACAAAGGTGTGGGTATAAATAGGGTCACTTTTATTAAACCAAACTCAAATTAACTATTTAACCAATTAAACCACGTGACCTGCAGGGGTGCATAAATCAAATGGGGGCGGAGTTAACTTTCCAACAAACTCAACTGAGCAACTCTAGGGCGAAAGCTCCTTGCCTGGGTGCAGGGTCAGGTAAAATTACACCTGCCCCCTGCCCCATTCCACGCCCCCACGGCATGTGGGATGGCTCGCCACTGGTCTCTGATACGCCCCAGGCAGCGAGCCACAGGAGCGACCCCCTCCCCGAACCCAAGCCGGTCGAGCCCTGTAATCCGAGAAGGAGATCGCCCCTCACCTCAGTAGAGGCGCCCCTAAAGGAGATCACACAGTTGCTGCTTACGCCCATTTCCGCCCCCTATCGGCCACAGCAGGGGGTGAAATTATAAATTTATTCCCCCTGCTCCCCCCCCTGCACATAAATGTGCAGGAACCTCTGCAGGTCGCTATGAATTTGTCATTCCCCTCCTCTGACAAGTGTACCCTGTCCCCTCTGAATAAAGCTAACTGGGATGCTCTAATGTTGGGGTGATCTATCACACCACCCCCCGTCTGGAGTACCCCTTCCTTCGCTGCTCTGTTGATTCTCTACCTGGCATCCTCCACCGCCTTGGGTTCTTGGCATGCCTCCAGCTCCTCCGTGGTAATATATGGTACCACCACACGCGTGTGTCAGGCCACCTTTCCCAATTCACCAGCAACAGGTGGTTGCCACCAGTGTGCCACACCAAACAAACTGGGTCCAGCCCCTCACTGCTCCCAACTTTCCCAACGGGAGAGGCCCGTCTCAAACGGAGACCTCCGAGCTCAAGCCCTTTCCACTGAAGCCCCAGTGACTCAGCAACCTCCACATTCCTGAAGATAATGTTGCAGCTGTACATCCAGCCGACATGCCACGCTGTGGCCGCAGTTCGCTACTGTGGGCAACGGAAGGGCAGCTCCTTCGCACTTTGCGCGCAATAAAGTGGAGCAGGGCCAGGACCTAGAGAAACGATAAAAATAACAAGACAGTGTTAGCCACCCGCTCCCAAAACGCTTGTACTCAGGTGCTCGAATCTATGCCATGAAAACCCACTGACTTCGATCCGCCACCGGATTCATTACTTTGCTGAGAACTTGTTGAAAACCGCAATCAGTATTGCTGAGGGAATACCACCTGATATCCTGCTAAATCCTTCTGTAACAGCCCCTAACTGTTATTTGCTCAGTGGAGGCCTGTCTTATGGTACAAAGGGCACCATTCCCTGGCTTCCTCGTTTTATCGTGGACTGAGGCCATCACACCCAGGCCTATGTCCTGTTTGATACGCCTGGCCGGTGATCAATCCACCCCCTGCGTTACTGGAGACTCCAAGCACAACCAACACGGCTGCCGCGGCCCCCAATTTAACATCGGTTTGCTGGCCCAGGGAACCGTACATGATCCACTACCAGGCGACCATGCCAGCACCTTGCATACCTACCATGTCCCTAGGGACATGGCTGTCGTGTGAAACGGCCTCCTTCGTTGGGTGAGAATCTGGGTCCCATCCAATGCCCGCTGCCCCCGAGACTGGGTAATGTATAGCGGCTTACCAATTTCTGCCCCATCTGCGCCCCTTCCTTGGACCATCCCTTGATCATTCCCCCTGTCCTCACCTAGTTAGCCACCGGGGTCTTTTGTTAGGAGAGCTAATCCCCCCCTGTTGCCCCTATACGATGGCATGTAACCGTGTGGTCCCACCTGCACTCCTTTGCTTGGTGATGGCGCCGTCCACCATTCTGGGTACCCTGCGCCCCCGCCTATGCCATGTGGCTGCCAACCACCTGCCCATGCGCACCTACTCCCTGTGAACAGACCAGGCCTCCTATTGCTGTCTCGCTTCCCCTCCGCTGGACCAGCTGTGCCTGAGTCACAGACCCATGTTCTTGTATTGTTCTCAGGAAGTCACAATACTCTTCTTCCAGCCTTAAAATGCCTGGGAGATGAGCCAATATGCTCGGAGGCCCTGCTCGCTCCCCCGGGGAGTAGAATAGTTGCGAGAAATTTATGCAGATAAGCAAAGGCCCCTGCAAAGGCCTTCTTTACCGTTAGCGCATGAATTAGCTTGACCAACATGACTTAATCAATATAACCATATTAATGGTACATCCTGACACCCCCACTTCGATATAGCTTACGATAATAACTTTGATAAACTATTCTTCCCTGAAACCATTAATATAATGCTTAATAACTCATCTAAGGTAAAATCCACACAAGTGTGAATTTGATTCAGATGACCGCAAAACTTAGCGTTCGTGCAAGCCCCCCATTCCAGGAAATGACTACACCAGTACCCTGAACAACTAAAGGGGCTGCGATAAACTGACTAATTCATTTATTTATTCAGTTATGCAATTATCATGCCGCCCCTTCCCTAGACCCATGGCGGCTCACAACCTGTCGGCCAAAGCACTTTTCACAGAGCCAGGCTATTGCCCCCACAATCCGGTTCCTCATTGCTTACTCCTGAGTGAATTAACCAGAGATTAGGAGATTTCCAAACTTCAGCCTGGTAATGACATGGGGATCTGCAGGCTGTAGTTATGACATTAATAGTATCTCTCAGTTTTGTTGGTACAGAAAAGGCCTGCTACCAACTGCACTCATACTGTTATGGCCCTCGGTACAAATTGACATTTGGAAATGTGGCAAAATTCAGAACATTAGTAGTGAGGAGCAACCAACAGTCACGCCTATAGTGGTAGAGCCCTACCCCCCAGTGTCGAGGGCAGTATTAGTGCTTTACCCCTAAAACATCCTATAGGGAAGAAATACTTTCCTGGTGTCATGTCCCTCTTACCGATGTCTGGTTCTCCTTATGGTTCTTGTCCCGAATGGAACCGCCATAGCATACAACAGGTCCAGAGTATCCTGAATTATTTGCCCCCATTGCCCAAATGGCCATTGCCAATTTTACTACCTCCCCATATAATAAGGTCAACAGGTACCTCGTATGGACCACGTGCCCTGGCCAAATTGGCCAATGATAGAAACATAGAAGATTGATGGCAGCAAAAAGGACCCCATGGTCCATCCCGTCTGCCCCCACACTACTTCCCGTGGGTTATCTGAAGTAGACCCAGAGACAGGGTTCAAGCAAATCGGTACTTTTTATTCAGCTCAGAGAACAAGTGACAGCTCAGCAAGGCAAGTGACAATTCAGCGAGTACCGACTGACTCTGCTTGGAAAAGCCGCTTCCTCTACACATTTGCGGCTCCTGCCAAAGCAAGAGCCAGCCGCGTCTGAGCCAATCAGGAGCGACTTCCCGCTTCGGCTCAGACAGCGCCGGAAGACGGAACAAACCATTCACAGGAACTACAAGGTAGCCATTTCAGGATACAACACCCCTCCCCTCATAGTCGGACACATCCATCACGAAAGCCATGTGACAAAGTCGTCCAATCGGTGAGGCCTCCGTGAAGCTCGCTCTGACCTGCGCAGTTCAATTTCTCCTCCGACACCGACCGTGGAGGACGGCTCGCCGCCGTTCTCCCGGCGCGGCGGACCCGGCCTGGCGGGCCCAACGAAGGCCTCGGAGGATGAGGATGGCCCGGCGTCGCCGGATGGCCCCCCCCGGCCCGACAAGTCTCCCCGCGCGCCTCTCAACTCGGGCAGTGTGCTAAAGTCTGCCGAAGGGGGAGAGTCCACGTCAGCGGCCCGTGGCAATTGATCCCCTGTTCGCCCCCGAATGCGGTCCACGCGTCGCCCCCACAAACGACCATCCTCCAGTCCCACAACACAAGTCCTTGGCGCATTTTGCTCAACAACAACTCCCTTCATCCAGTCCACACCTCCATCAAAACTTTCCACATATACATTTTGTCCCAAACACACCTCTCCCCCAGGTTCTACACACACCCGACCATTATCAATACAGAACCCTGGGTTCAACCCATCCAGCGGTGACCTCAATCTCCCTCCCATCAATAACTCCGCAGGGCCCACATGCGTGCGCGAGCCAGGGGTGACGTGCCGGGCGAGCAAGAACCGGTCCAGGTTCTGCTGCACATCCCCAGGGCCCGACCCGCGCAATGCCCCCTCCGCCACACAAACGCAACGTTCCGCCAACCCACCAGCCCAAGGTGAGCAAGGCGAGACGAGGGCACGCCTGACCCCCAGGCCATCCAGGAACAATTCGAATTGTCTGGCTGTTAGCCGTGGCCCATCGTCAGACACCAAGACATCTGGGCAATCATGGGAGGCAAACAGTCTACTCAATACCTTGATGGTGGCACTTGTGGTTATGTTGTTCATTGCTATTATTTCCACCCATTTGGAGAACGCATCAACCACTATTAAGAAATACTGGGACCCCACTGGACCAGCAAAGTCAATGTGGATTCTTGACCAAGTACCAGCAGGCTGCTCCCACTCAGCCGGAGTTGTTTTGGGGGGATTAGGCCGTGACTCTTGGCATGGTTCACACTTCGAAACCCAGCTCTCAATATCAGCATCCAGACCTGGCCACCATAAATGCCCTCTTGCTAGGCTCTTCATCCTGACAATCCCAGGATGGCCCACATGTAACATTTTGAGTACCTTTTCCCTTAGGCTTTTGGGGATGATCACTCTATCTCCCCACAGCAGACAACCTTTTACATAAGATAACTCAAGTCTTTTGGTTTTGAAGTCACACAATTCAGGTTTCACAGAATCATTTTGCCATCCCTTAAGTACACAGTTTACCACTTGTTTAAGGATTTGATCTTGCTGCGTGTGTGCAGCTACCTCTTTGGCCGTGGTTAGTGGGTTATCATCGAGTTCTATCATTAGTACATCTGTGGAAGGAGCAGGGTCCTCCACTAAGTCTGTTATGGGGCACCTGCTGAGGCCATCTGCGTGATTGATTTCCTTTCCCCCCTTGTGGGTGAGATCATACTGGTACCCTGAGAGGAAAAGAGCCCATCTGATCAGTCTTGGAGACATAAAAGGCGGAGTGGGCTTGTTGGGGGCTAGCAGACCTAGTAAAGGCTTGTGGTCAGTGACTAATTCAAAACTTCTTCCAAAAATGTAATTGTGAAATTTCTTTACCCCTGCCACTAAAGCTAGAGCCTCTTTGTCTAACTGGCTATAATTCCTCTCTGTGCTGGTCATGGTTCTTGAGAAAAATGCTATTGGGGCCTCTGTCTTATTAGGCAGAACGTGAGCTAGTACTCCTCCTATGCCGTACGGTGAAGCGTCGCACGTGAGCCTAATGGGTAGTGAAGCACTATATTGGACTACCACACTTTTAGAAGTTAGTAATTGCTTTATTTGGGAAAAAGCTTCATGTTCAGTTTCCCCCCAGGTCCAACGGGTTTCCTTCTGGAGTAAACGATGTAGAGGCTCTGCTACTGTTGCCTTCTGCTTTAAAAAAACGGAATAAAAATTAAGGAGGCCTAAAAATGCCTGCAGCTCATTCTTATCTCGTGGCTCTGGGGCTTCCCTAATGGCTCTCAGCTTCTCTGTTGTGGGGTGGATACCTTCCTTGTCTACTTTATATCCTAGGAATTCTATACTGTTGGTTCCCCAGACACATTTGTCAGGCTTGATTCTTAACCCTTTATCCTGTAACCTCTTAAGTACTTCCCTTATTCTTTTGTTTACTTGTTCCTGGTTTTCCCCTGCAATTAAGATGTCATCAAAATATGGAATGGCCCCATTTACCCCTGACAATAGGCGTTCCATAATGCTCTGGAATATCCCTGGGGCTATGCTCACCCCAAACTGTAACCTCGTGCATTTGAAAGCCCCCCTGTGCGTTACAATTGTTTGTGCGTTTGCTGTTTGTTCATCGACCGGAAGCTGCTGGTAAGCTTGCGCGAGGTCGATCTTTGCAAATCTTTTCCCTTCCCCCAGGGAGTGTAGGAGTTGTTGCACCACCGGGATGGGGTAGGGGTGATGTTGGAGGGCCTTATTTAGGGTAGATTTATAGTCAGCGCAAACCCTTAAGGAACCATCTGGCTTCAGAGGCGTAACTATGGGCGTTTCCCATGGCCCTTGTTCCACAGGGACCAAAATACCTTGGCTTATAAGTTTATCAAGCTGCAGGTCTAGTTTGGGGAGAAGCGGAAGGGGAACTCTGTGAGGTTTTAGCCTGACTGGTGGGACCTTGGGGTCAATAGAAAATGATATAGGGGGCCCCTTATACGATCCTAAGGTGGGGCTGAACACTTCGGGGAACTCTTGCACAAAGTTAGGCATATTATCACAGTTTACATTACACACACCCGAAATTTCAATCCCCAAAGGTTCCATCCAAGCCAACCCCAAGAGAGAGTGCTTAGCCCCCGTTACAATAAGCATGGGTAGGGTACATTTGACATTCTTGAATACAATAGGTACATTTGCTGTGCCCAGGACCGAGATTACCCCCCCTTGAAAATCTCTGATTACTAAAGAGGTTTGTTTTAGATCAGATTTAGACATATTAGGCATATACAGTTTAAACTTCTCCCAAGGCATAATGGTATATCTAGACCCAGTATCAAGCTCCATCGAGCATGGTTGGTTATTTAGTAACAGTGAGATAACAATTTTGGCCCCTTTTTTTGTTGCCGTGTTATTCACGGAAAATTGAGTGTTACCTCTATAGTAGTCGCGGTTAGCGGTTGAGTAGTTCTTTTGACCCGAATAGCGGAACGGTCTATTTTCTCGCGGTTGGGGGGTCTGGTTTTGTGGTCGTTGGTATTGCGGTGTGGCGAATGTCTCCTCTGGTGCCGTTGCTCTGCATGCGATGGCGATGTGGCCTCGACGGTTGCAGCGGCGGCATGTGGCGTCTCGGAAAGGGCATCGATGGCGCTGGTGGTTTCCCCGGCAGCCCGCGCAGGGGGCTGGGTGAGTAGCTCTGTGGTGTCTCGGCTGGTCTTGTACCAGGAAGCAGTTGTCCCCATTGTGAGCTGGTTGGCTGGGGTCGTCTGATTCCACGGTGCGGGGAGACACGGAGTCAATCTTGGCGATGAGTTCTCGCCTTCCGTGTTCTTTTAATTCTCTAGCTGCTGCGTCGGCGGCTTCTGCGGTTTGCGCTAGTTTAATTACGGTTTGTAGAGTCGGCTCGTCTTCGGTGAGGAGTTTGTTCCTCACCGTGGCGCTTCTCATGCCAAAAACCAAGGCATCGGTGAGGCGAGCTTCCGAGTCTTTAAACTTGCATTGTGCAAGCACCGTCCGAAGTCGCGTTGTAAACTGGTTGATAGATTCTGTTTCCTTCTGAGCCATCATAGAGAACTGATGCCGAAAAACCATGGCTGGTTTGGTCGGTTTGAAATGGCTCGCTAACTTGTCTTGTAGGACGTCCCATGCGACGGTTCTTGCTGGCTGCGGGTCGGTGAGAGTCTGGGCGAGGCCACGGATTTCTGGGCCGCAGTAATTCAGAAAAATAGCCCGTCTGCGATCGGCTTCGGCGTCCTGTATCCCTGCTGCCTCGAGGAAGATCTCGAAGGTAGGCATGTATTCGTCCCAGGACGTTTTCTCGGGGTCGAAGAGCTCCGGAGCCTGGCCGATCTGGACTTTGCTCATGTTGCACGCGATGTTTCTTCCGTCCGTTCGTCGCCAGTGAAGTAGACCCAGAGACAGGGTTCAAGCAAATCGGTACTTTTTATTCAGCTCAGAGAACAAGTGACAGCTCAGCAAGGCAAGTGACAATTCAGCGAGTACCGACTGACTCTGCTTGGAAAAGCCGCTTCCTCTACACATTTGCGGCTCCCACCAAAGCAAGAGCCAGCCGCGTCTGAGCCAATCAGGAGCGACTTCCCGCTTCGGCTCAGACAGCGCCGGAAGACGGAACAAACCATTCACAGGAACTACAAGGTAGCCATTTCAGGATACAACATTATCCTACAGTGGATATGTTTATCCCAGGCATGTTTAAATTCAGCCACTGCGGATCCACTGCCCGAGTCTGCTGTAACGTTTGTCCCAAGGATCAACCACTCTTTCAATAAAACCATAAAATAATAAATGACAATGACAACGATAACACACGAGGCACCCAGGCGGACAGTGCTCACAGATACCCTCCACTCAGCTAGAGACGTAAGCCTTAACAGTGAGCGCCTGTGCCTGGTCTACTTACTGCCAGGGTGTGTCAGTGTGTGTTCCAGGCTCTGCCCTAAACTGGGGAAAGGTGGGAACCACCATGTGGACAATCCCCCTCCTCGCCATGAGGGCATAATAATGCTGCTGTCCAGCTAAATTACTGGTGTCTAGCTCATAAATCCCATAAAATTAAAATAAAATATATCCTGTATAATAATAGTAATAAATCATAATAACAATTCATTAAGTTTGCATGTCGCCCCCCTCTACCGACAATACTGTATATATATCATTGTAGCGTTGATTAACTCTTTACGCATCCAGCAAGCTGAGAAACCCAGCATTTGGCCTATACCAGACCACTAGGTTGCAGACACGAGCCTTGTTGCTCTCATTTTGTATACCCTAAACCCCCCCGTTAGTATTAAACTAATAGAATGAATTAATAGTATATTAAATAAAACTGACCCCAGTGGTTCAATTAATCCAACCACTTAATCAGCTGAAGCTTCCAAAAGGGGAGGAAATAGATCCACCAACCACTGTATTCATCCAAATCTCCAGTGTAAGTTCCCCCTGATTCTAGTGGATTAATAATAATTATTACTTTAATTAGTTGTTTGTTTGTTTTTTTTGTTTTTTGTTTTTTTTATAATTCCTTGTTCAATAAATCAGTCAAGAATGAAATGCATCTTATCTAATAACTGGGTTGCCCTATTATCTATATGCAAAATTAGATCGGGGAATAAATAGTTCAATATTGGCATTGTAATCGATAAATTACTCCTTTGTCCGGAAATGGGGGGAGGGGGGGACAATCCAATTGTAATTTTATGACCAATTAATAAATCCCCCGCCCTCAATCCAGGCTGCCGTGACTCTACCAATTAATCCTGTGGGTTTCAGTGAACCAAAACCACTTCTGCCCACAGCTGGAACTATTCTCCTTACCGATCACTATCATTATGAACTGACCTATATGTAATAATAATAATAATAATAATAATAATAATAATAATAATAATAATAATAATAATAAAAAATACTTTATCAGACCCGTATGCCGCCCCACCCCGAAGACCCGGGGCGGCCCACAGCAAGCGCTGTGTACTAAACGTATACTGGCAAGAATACATGCTTGTGTGTGTGTTTGCTATTACATGGGGTGGTTTTTTTGTTTTTTTGTTTTACTTGTCGTGAGCCGCCCCGAGCCCCCGGAGAGGGGTGGCACACAAGTCCAACCAATAAATAATAAATAATAAGAAGCAACAACCATGTAAACCTCCCCTCCACCAGGGGAAACGGGGCCCCATGCAGTGTCAGCCTGGCTAGTGCTAATGGGGGGAGGGGTCGCCAGGAGGCAAGAACCCCCCCCCCCCCGCACCGCGCAGAGTCCTGACCCTGAAATCAGCGGCCAAAAAACAACCACGTGGAGGAAGGGCGAAAGGCCTCTCCGCTCCCTAGCGCTCGCCCCGGCCTCCCTCCACCGAAGCGCTCCAGGCGCGTAGCCGGCAGGGCCATAAAAGCCCCAGCTCACCCGCCCGGGCGGAAAACAGGCCCGGAAACCACAACCCGGCCGGCAAGCCGTCGAAGCCCCGCGCGCCCTGCCGCCATATACACGAGGCCGGGGGGGGAGGGGCGCCGGCACGGCAGCCATCTGACCCCCCTCCCCCCTTTCCCAAGCAAGCAAACCAGGCGAATCCTCCAATTTTCCGCCGGCGCCGTCCTGCGCGCTGCCGGCAATGAAGAAGGAGAGGCGAAACCCGAGCTGCCCCTGGCGATCACCAACGATCCCAGGGGCTTCGCAGAAGGCCCCGTCCTCCGACTCCAATCCTCCCGTCGGGGAGAAAAAGGCGCGCTGGTCCCCCCTCGCCGTTCAGTCCTGC
This sequence comes from Erythrolamprus reginae, assembly GCF_031021105.1. NCBI lineage: Eukaryota > Metazoa > Chordata > Lepidosauria > Squamata > Dipsadidae > Erythrolamprus > Erythrolamprus reginae. The sequence continues at coordinate 49,649,566 of NC_091951.1, forward strand.
GGCGAGATCGGGGTGCAAGAGCTGTCCCGCGCCAGCGGGCAGGAGGCACTGTGCCACGAGGCAGCCCCTTTTGCAGGGCTACCTCCCTCCTGCCCGGTCCAGTGGGTGACCAGCGCACCCAAACGCCACGCTGCGGCCCCCGGGGATGATGTGGGGGCCGCAGGCTCCGCCCCAACATGGCGGCCTCCTTCCCCGGCCCACGCCGCAACCCTCGCCGGCTGGTAAGTCGCCAGCGGCATTCTATTCTACTAGTTTTTCTCATCATTCCTATCACCCATTTCCTCCCATGTTGACTGTATGACTGTAACTTGTTGCTTATATCCTAAGATTTTTATTAATATTGCTTCTTCATTTCTTATTTGACCCCTATGACAATCATTAAGTGTCATACCACATGATTCTTGACAAATGTATATTTTATTTTATGTACGCTGAGAGCATCGGCACCAAAACAAATTCCTTGTATGTCCAATCACACTTGGCCAATAAAATTCTATTCTATTCTATTCTAATTATTAGGTGAACTGAATTGTATTTTCAGATACAAAAAAGAGTTTGCTTTAACAAAAAAAATTGAACAGTTGAAAATTGTATAATTGAACAGACACAGAGGGTGTCAGTATCAAGCATTTCACCTTTTTGCTTTTTCCGTACATAAAAGGTATTTGTTATTTACACAGGAGCTCCAAAAGTAATAATCTGAGAATTTTTCTTTATAACTAAGCAAACAACCAAGCCAAAATGAATGCAAAATCTTCTGCTCTACAGCCCAAGCCAAACTGTCCAAATTTACTTTTCCTTTTTAAATGCCTTCACCTCGGATGTTTATTACTTACCGCTAAGAACCTTCTTAATCTTTCTTATTCTGACATTCCTGGTCCACTTGTGTTATTTATTTTTTCTTAACTAAAAGCTTTTCATTTTTAAGTTTTACATCAGAGCCAGTTTTCTCCAGTGGTTAAAGCAGCAGACTAGAACCTGGGAGACCCTGAGTTCTAATGGAATGTAATTTGAATGGGATATCACCTTTCATAGTATCTGTGGATTTGTCTCGAAAGAGCCATTTTTTTGTTACTTTGTGTAGCGCACAAGACCGGCGGGTCGCATCTACCCCACGGGCTGCTTAGATCTGGCTCATGGGGCTAACCTAGAAACAGCAAAGGACTGACCCACAGTGCCTCTGCCAGCAAAAATGGAATTTAGAAGGGGAACATGTAGACCTTCTGTTGTGGTTCAGCCTGAGGCTGCTCAGGGACCGGCTATGTCTCTGCTGGCTCCATGCCCGGAGGAGGATGACAGCGAAGAGGAGGGGGCTGAACAGTCGGACGGGGGAGAGGAAAGTCAGGAATGGGATGAAGGAGAACAGCATGAGAGCCCCGGGGTGGGGTGGGGGCTCTCCCCAGCCAGTAGCTTGGAGTCATTAGGTGTTGACTCACAAGCCATCATTGACATGCGACAGAGACGTTCAGATCAGAGAAAGGAGCAATTAAAGAAGTATTATCAGCACTGAATTAGGAACAGTTGGGCTTGGGTGTGGTCCTCCTTAGCAGGGTTTAAAAGGCAGGCAAGCCCTTGAAGCCATGTGGAGTGTTATCAATTGGAGTTACGGTGTCCTGCTTTGTTCTCGGCGTCTCTGTTCCTGGCTTGTGGCCCAGCAGTTTGGAAGAGCCGTGGGAGGTGTAGGTCTGCTATCTACAGCCTCGTATTGGCAGCAAGAATTCTGTATTGCTGCATGGACTTTTGCCTTCGTGGATATATCTGAAGGTACAGCATTTTCCTGTTTGGAAGGACATTTTCTGTTACCTGTGTTTTTTCTTGAATTTTATAAACTGCCTTTGCCTTTTATCGGTGTGTCTGGCCTCTCTTTTTGGGTTGGTATTGGCTTCTGGAGTGACCCAGACAGAACACTTTCCAAGCTCCATTATCATTGGCAGAAGGTTGCAGGAGGCCATCACAGCAGAAAACAGATATTGGGATCCCGTTTTTGCTGGGAGAGCATTTGGGCCACCATAGGCACCATCAACATGAGTGATGTTAAGCAGGCCATGACGCCCTCTCCCCCAAGATCAAACACAACCCTGACGTGGCCCTCAATGAAATCGAGTTTGATATCCCTGGTATAGCAGAATAGAATAGAATAGAATAGAATTCTTTATTGGCCAGGTGTGATTGGACACACAAGAAATTTGTCTTTGGTGTATATGTTCTCAGTGTACATAAATATATATATAAATAAATTTGTCAGGAATCATGAGGTACAACCCTTGATTGTCATAGGGTTTAAATAAGCAATCAGGAAACAATCAACATTAATATAAATCATAAGGATACAAGCAACAAGTTACAGTCCTACAATCACAAGTGGGAGGAGATGGGTGGTAGGAATGATGAGAAAAACTAGTGGTAATAGTAATGCAGCCTTAGTGACTAGTTTGACAGTGGTGAAGAATTATTGGTTTAGCAGAGTGATGGCATTTGGGAAAAAATGATCTTGTTTCTGGTTGTCGAGGTGTGCTTTTTCTGTTCATATCAAAATAACTTACCTTATGTGCAGCCAGAATCTGAAAATAACATTTAACATTTAAAATAACAGCCCAGTACTTAAGCAAAATGATTGAGTTGAGATCTGCATATGTGGGACTGATTGGAGTAGATTGTAGGGGTGACACTGATGTCTCGGTGGTGCAGTGGGTAGCGTGCAGTATTGCAAGCTACTTCTGCAGCTCATCGGCTGTCATCAGTTTGGCAGATCAAATCTCAGTAGGCTCAAGGTTGACTCATCATTCCATCCTTCTAAGGTTGGCCCAGATTGTTGGGGGCAATATGCTTACTCTCTGTAAACTGCTTAGAGAGGGCTGTAAAGCACTGTGAAATGGTATATAAATCTAAATGCTAATGCTATTGCTATATAATTTTATCATATTTTATCTAAAATATTGCACTTTATTGCAATTTCATTTTAATTTATATTTTATTCAATTTCATTTTAAATTTTATCCAATTCCATTTTAAATAGCTTTTATCAAATTTTTGTAATAGTTTCGGGAACTCTGGACTTTGATATGGCCCAAGGACTAATCAATAAATTGATGAAACCTATTATTATGTGAACATGTAGAGAGAGAAATTCCCAATAAAAGAAGCGCCTCTGAATCAGCTGAACCACTTCTTTGCATGCCAGCATTTGAAGAAATTAAAGCCAGTATTCATTAAAAGCCAATTAGAAAACCAAACTGAACCAAAGTTACATTTAGTCTTATTTGCACTGCTAGATAACTCTTGGAACAGAGTCCAAGAAACTTCCTCTATTTTTAAGGCTTTAATTAACAGTTATAATTCAATATATATGTGCCCCCATTTTTAAAGTTTTTTAAGTTCCTAAACTAGTAGTTCAATCTAGTATAAAGTCACCTCTGATATTAAACTTATATCAATTTATTATTTTATCCTGTCAGGAAAATATAGCCTCTTGAGGACTAATTAGGAAGAAGAGATCATCCCTTTGATTTCAAAGCAGCACATGAGTGCCTCAATTTTCCGAATTATATGGTTCAAATCATATTAAGCAGATGAACAGATTTGGCCTGTTTTAAATCAATGTGTTTTTTTTCTTTCTTAGTTTGTTTTCTAGAACTGCCTTAAAAAAGAATCTATAGTTTTCTGCAAAGGTTGCTCAAAGCTATAAGAGTTCCTATCGAATTATTATTTATAAGCCATGAAAGCTATGTGTATAAGTGTGGTAGAGTGACAGAAAATGACTTAGGATGGAGTTTGTTTGTTTTTTAGAGATGGTTATGCTGTTGGTCAGAGTGAGGCAGCAGAAGTTATAAGACAGGAAGACAGAGTGAGGCAGCAGAAGTTATAGGACAGGAAGACCCATACCACATCTCAGACATCAACACCCTTGAAAATGTCCAAAGATATTTCACCAGAAGAGCCCTTCACTCCTCCACTCGAAACAGAATATCCTACAAAAATAGACTAACAATCCTGGGCCTAGAAAGCCTAGAACTATGGTGCCTAAAACACGATTTGAGTATTGCCCACAAGATCATATGCTGCAACGTCCTACCGGTCAATGACTACTTCAGCTTCAACCGCAACAACACAAGAGCACGCAACAGATTCAAACTTAATACGAACCGCTCCAAACTTGACTGTAAAAAATATGATTTCAACAATCGAGTTATCGAAGCGTGGAACTCATTGCCGGACTCAATTGTGTCAACCCCTAACCCCCAACATTTCTCCCTTAGACTCTCCATGATTGACCTCTCCAGGTTCCTAAGAGGCCAGTAAGGGGCGTACGTAAGTGCCCTGGTGTGCCTTTCGTCCCCTGTCCAATTGTCTTTCCTTTCTCTCACTTATCATATATATTTTCTTTCTTTCATATATCCTCTCCTCTAAGTTCACTTTACCCTTACATATATTACTACATGTCTATTTTTCTTCCTATGTATTTGTGTATTGGACAAATGAATAAATGAATGAATGAATGAATGAATGAATGAAACAAACAAACAAACAAACAAACAAACAAACAAACAAATAAAATAAAGACACAGCAGAATAGTCTAAATTATGCCTTCTCTCAGGTACAGAGCAAGATATTATTAAATTACCAAAATTGAAGCAACCTTAAATGGTCAGCCCACATAGTTTTTATTTCTAGAAGGAAGGGTCTATTTTGTCCTTCATTTCAAGGACTCAAATGTCTTGGTTGGTCCTAAAAGCTATATAAATTTGTCATGATCAAGTTGAATTTTCTCTAAAGAGTTATAGATTTTGCTTCTAATTAGCAAAAGCTCCAGAGTTCAACATTAGGCTCTAAAGAAAACTAAATTATTAGAACTGAGTACAGGTGGGTTGTTTTTTTAAAATGAAGGGATTATTTGAAGTAAAAATCCACCCATCGTTATTCTTGGCGTGTTGTAAAGTGTTTCATGAGCTTTGCTACCAGAAAGTTGGGTCTTGAGTAAAGATGCAAAGCCTTAAGAAGGTAATAAAAAGAAATGAGATATGTTTGGGGAATCTAAAGCCAACCTGCCTTGTGGATTTATAAGGGGGAAAGAGAAATAACCCTCTGCTTCATACATCTGACAACATAAATCCAGACTGCATAAAGAAAATGAAGTTGACATATTGTACGTCTTCATATCTTACATCATTCTGAAATAAATACTGGTGACCTTATCCAGCTTTGACTGATAAAATACAGCAATAAAGCTGTATCTTGGAAGATTACATTTCTGGGCAAAGTAGTAAAATGTGACCTTATTCCATTCATTATATTAAATCAGGCATAAAAACTGCATACAAACAATTAAAGACTTATACGCTATTACCAATCAGAATCCTTTGAGGTATGATATAAACTAACCCTAATTTTCCAAATCCAAACCATTCTAAAAGATATGTTGAAATTCCCGGGAAAAAAAAAAAATTCCTTGAGTTTTGAAATATTGGTTTGGTACAGGTATTTTATTTGCCATTCACGTCAAGGAACAGACTTAAATTACTCCTGCCCAGTCTTGCACCAATACAGATGGTAAAACAGGTATTTGGCGGGACCCAGGGGAAGAGCCTTCTCTGTGGTGGCCCCGACCCTTTGGAACCAACTCCCCCCCAGATATCAGAGTTGCCCCCACCCTACTTGCCTTTCGTAAGCTCCTTAAAACCCACCTCTGTCATCAGGCATGGGGAATTGAGACTTTCCCTTCCCCCTAGGCTTATAAAATTTATGCATGGTATGTCAGTATGTATGATTGGTTTCTTAAATTGTTTTTTTTTTTAAATTAACTTAAATATTACATTTGTTTACATTGTATTATTGTTGTTGCTAGCCATCTCGAGTCTACAGAGAGGGGCGGCATACAAATCTGATTAATAAATAATAAATAATAAATTTTATGAGTTTGTGTCTTGAAATAAATCTTGACTCCTGGCTACTCTGGCAGCCATGTGCTAGAAGTTACAAAAGACCTAACTGCCCCACCCCTCGCCCCAACAGGGGCAGCAGCCCATAACTGGACCTATCTATCCAGAGCATGAGAAGACAGATTCCAGTGGACTGAGTGGATGAAATCTACTAGAATAGGACAATGGTCATGAAGGAGGTCTCTGCAAGCGATGTGGTATGCTAAGAGCACAGCAAGACATGAAAAATGCCCTGGTCAACCACTACGCCCAGCCCATCTCCAACTGTCTTGACTCTTGTCCTGCTATTGGAGAAAGATGGAATCTGAGAAGAGAGAGAATGACGCTGACTATGTGTACCTCTCCTTTACTTTACTCTAATTCACGTGCAATTCTTGACAAACCCCCCCCCCCCAAGATGCAAGGTCCTCTTCAAACATCATCACCCCAAAGGTGCTTTTTTTTCCAAGAGGCAACTGGACTTTATGGTTTGTTTTAGAAGATGTTTCACTTCTCATCCAATAAATGTCTTCAGCTCTAACTGGATGGTGGAGAATGGAAGGATTTATAGTCCTTGCAGACAGCTGGTCATTTCCAAGATGGTATTCAGCAGGTTCTGACCAGTTTTAGACAACTGGTAGCAGAAATTTTGAGTAATTCCGAGAACCGGTAAATACCAGCTCTGACTGACTCCACCCCCATCTATTCTCTGCCTCCTGAGTCCCAGCTGATCAGGAGGAAATGGGGATTTTGCAGTAACTTTTCCCTGGAGTGGGGAGGGAATGGAGATTTTACAATATCCTTCCCCTGCCAAGCCCACCAACCCATACCACACCATGCCCACCAAGTCATGCCCACAGAACCAGTTGTAAAAAAAAATTGAATCCCACCACTGGGTCATTTACATTCTTTTAGAGAGACGCTGAGGCTACTTGAATGTTTATCTATGTCAGTAGTTCTCAAACTTTCTAATGCCTCAACGCCTTAATACAGTTCCTCAAGTTGTGGTGACCCCCAACCATAGGTCTAGTGCCAATTCTCCCAACAGAGCTTTAAGCTGATTGGCAGGAAGGTCAGAGGGATACACCCACTGTAAACACTTGATTAGTCAGATTGTAAAAATATGTTCCAGGGAGCCAGAATAGAAGCTTTAGTTTGTTTGTTTATTTATTTATTTATTAGATTTGTATGCCGCCCCTCTCCGTAGACTCGTAGTTCCTAACACCATGGGAAATTTGTCTTTTCCCATGGTCTTAGGCGACCCCTGTGAAATGGTCATTCGACCCCCAAAGTGGTCCCAACCCCCAAGGTGAGAACCACTGAATTCTATGTCCTTAGGGTCAGCTGAGTAGTTCAAATGAGTATGGAACCTTTTTGGAACTGCTAAAAGGACTGTATTGTAGACTAGAGATACATGATATTATATTCCTCCCCCTCTGTTGAAAGAGGGCAGTTCAATTTTGATATAGGTGGCTTCTTTGACTCCTCTTTCAAATCAGTGACACTCTCTGTCCAAAATGTGAACTGTCAGGCATGGGGAAACTGAGACATCTCCCCTTGCCTATGTAGTTTTATGTATGGTATGTTTGTGTGTATGGGGTTTTTAGTTTTTTAATGTTAAACTGTTATTTAGACTTTTAATATTAGATTTGTTATTTTATATTGTTTTATCACTGTTGTGAGCCGCCCTGAGTCTTCGGAGAGGCGGCATACAAATCTAATTAATAATAATAATAATAATAATAATAATAATAATAATAATAATAATAATAACTTCTTTGTCTTCAAAGGAATGGCCTTTTGTCTTTTAAATACAGATAGACTACTGAATCTTGTTGTGATGGGTTTGTTCTTCTATATTGTGCCATGCATTTATGAAGTGGTTCATACAACAAGAGTGCTAATCTTTCTTTGATAAAATTAACATTTTCCAATTTTTGAAAAAGAATACAGAAATTAACGGAAATAAATGTTATTTTGAAGAGCAGAAGTATTTATGAAATGCTACAAGTTTGGGACGGGCAGTTTACAATACTGCTTATTTCATCATCTATGTATGTATGTATGTATGTATGTATGTATGTATCTATCTATCTATCTATCTATCTATCTATCTATCTATCTATCTATCTATCTATCTATCTATCTATCCGTCAATCAAGTATAGGATAGCAGTTTATAGAAACATAACATAGAAAGTAAGGATAAAAGAAGACAAATAGGACAGGTAGGCACAATGGAGCGCTTATGCACGTCCCTTACAGATCTCCTAGGAATGGGGTGAGGTCGATTGTAGACAGTTTAAGGTTGAAGGTTTGGGGATGTGGGGAAGAAACAACAAAGAAAATCATACCTTTTAAATATGAAGGCCTCCTCACTAATCATGAAGTGCCAGAATTCCTATAGTGGCCTTTATATATATGTGTGTGTGTGAGTTGTGTTTTTATTCAATGAACAACATTAAACATCTGGAATTCTATTCAAACCACTCCTAAGGGAATTTTTTTTTCCTTGAGAAATGGGTTGAGATGCCTTTTACAGCTCAAGGAAAGGACCAGGCTCTTCAGCCTGGCAATAGCCAATTTAGTCCTTCTTCTGAAGAAATAAAATAAAGCAACTAAGACATCTACTTCATATTATCTTTTATGAAATCCCAGCCGAGAAGCCGCCAGACAGCTGTGCAAACAATAGCAGATGCTTGAGGGGGGAAAATGGGGAGAGGCTAGGAAAAAACCCCAAGGAATAAGTTTTCAGTGGCTTTCTTAGAAGTTAATGGGATTAATGCCTTATTTCAGATACCCGAAAACTCTTATTTATACCTGTTTCTAAGTGTGACTTCTGGTATTAGCAAAGTCAAAGAGGTTTTCCATTAAAGTACTCCCCCCACCCTGCCTGGATCTTTGAAAAGTTGAATTATGAGTAGGAAACAGGTAGCAAATGACATTATGGCCATATTTTTTAAAAAAGTCTTTGTATTTGAGGAACTGGATTTTCTTTTCTTTTTAAAAAAGAGGATACGGTAAGTTTTCTCTCCTCTGGCTCTTATCATATTGTTAATGTAATTGGTAACTTATCAGAAAGGCTTCAAGAATTGTTAACCTAATCCTACATAGCTTCTGCTCCGGTAATCTCACACTACTAATTAGAGCATACAAAACTTTCACCAGACCAATCTTTGAATACAGCTCATCTGTCTGTAAACCACACTGTATTTCAGACATAAACACTCTAGAAAATGTACAGAAATAGTTTACTAGAAGAGCCCTCCACTCCTCCACATGCAACAGAATACCCTAAGCAACTAAACTTACAATCCTAGGTTTAGAAAGCTTAGAAACACAGTACATTGCCTTAAACATGACCTAAGCATAGCCCATAAAATAATCTGCTACAATGTCCTTCCTGTCAATGACTCCCTCAGCTCCAACCACAACAATACACAAGCATACAGCAGATACAAACTTAAAGTAAACTGCTCCAAACTCGACTGCAGGAAATACGATTTTAGTAACCAAGTAGTTGATGAACGGAACTCACTACCTGACTCTGTAGTATCATCACCTAACCCCCAATACTTTACCCTTAGACTATCCAGTGTTGACCTCTCCTGATTCCTAAGAGGTCAGTAAGGGGCGTATATAAGTGCACCAGTGTGCCTTCCATCCCCGGGTCCTAGTGTTTCTCTTACTCTATTCATTGCCGTATTATGCACTCTTCCATCAAAACAATCCTCCCAATACACTTCCTCCCCTCCAAAGTAATTTCATTACTATTGCACAGCCTGATGTCTTGAGAGAGACGATCCATAATTCAGCAAAAGAGAACCTGCACTGCATTAAAAAAAAAAGATTTCAAGTGCGGTTCTGAGTCTCCTGACATATGGAAGAAGGACATGTTGTGAACATGTTACACCAAAATATGCCAGCATTAGCAGTCTCCAAGCACTGCAGAAAAATAGAGTTGGCTCCCTCTTTCCCTGGGACAGGTTCTTTGGAGCTGTCCTGGAGTTTAACAATTGATATTTTGTTGAACCCTTTTGAACTGATATTTTGTTGAACATGAACATTTATATTATTTTATTATTAACTCACTTCGGGGTTAATACCCACTTAGGATTGATTTGGCATTTAGAAGCAATGTAATAAAATGTGACCAATTAATAAAACAATGAAATAAATGAATACATTATAAAGCTGTGTATACTATACAGGTGGTCCTCAACATATGCGGTCACAATTGGAGTCAGAATTTCCATTGTTAACCAAGGCAGTTCATGAGTCATACCCAATTTTGCTAATCCCCTTTTGCCACACTTTTTAAGCAAATCACTGAAGTTGTTAAATGTATCAGGCAGTGATTAGGTGAATCTGGCTTTCCTATTGACTCTGCTTGTTGAAAGAAGGCTGGTCCTGGGATCCCAGGATGCTGCATCCATTAGAAATACATCCTCGTTGCCAAGTGCCCAATCTTTATCACATGATAATGGGAATGCTGTGACTATTGTAAGTGTGAGGACCATAAGTCTTTTTTTTAGTGCTGTTACAACTTTGAACAGTCATTATATAAATAGCTGTAAGTTGGGGACTATCTTTATACAACTAAATGGTCAGAGTCTACCCACCATGGTGGTGGAATCTTTTTCTCTAACTCTCTATTGTCTGTCTGTCTGTCTGTCTGTCTGTCTGTCTGTCTGTCTGTCTGTCTGTCTGTCTGTCTGTCTCTGTCTCCATCCTCCATCTCTACTGTACTCTACCCTACCGTACCCTATCCTACCGTATGCTACCTTACCTTACCCTACTCTACTCTATTGTCTATGAGAGAGCTGGATCTGTCTCCAAATAATGAAAGTATATTGCACTCATAAACTGTCTACATAAGTGTAAAGAATAAATAAAGCCTTGGTGCAGATAAACATCTTCCCATATTTTTAAGGACCCAGATTGTTGGGGGCAATATACTGGCTCTGTAAACTATTTTGAGAGGGATGTAAAGCATTATGAAAAGGTATATAAGGGCTATTGCTATTACTATTTTCTACAAGTTATTAGTGCTAATTCTAGAAGGCATTAGTTGCAATTCTGTTGTTCTACAACATGCTCTGCAGTCCTTACAAATAAAAGTGTTTCTGAAACATTAAAGGTCTAATGGAATGTTTGAAGTTTAACTTAGAATTATCTGGAATGTTGATGTTCCAGGATTTCAATTCAGGCATTCTTGAGAATGCATTAAGGCTAGAAGTGGAAGAGAGACAAGACTGGAAACAGTAGCCTCCACTTTATATCCCCAGTATATCCAATAATTTGTACAGTAGGAATTGGGCCTACTTTTTTGAATTTATAGAGACTATTTTGTCAAATGTTTTGAGATTTCTATTAATGTGAAAAAAATGTGAATTGGCACTGGATCTTATCATCTACCATTGCAAAGTCTGGGATTAAAGATACAAGAATGTGTAGGGGATGTATGAATTCAGGCCACATCCCTCTATAACCAGCAGATGCCATCTCAAAGATTCCCAAGGTAAACATCTGGTGATATAAGTGCATTTCTATACACAAGCCTATGCTGTGCATTGGAGGTTGGAGGAGGTGAACAATCACATCACCAAGCATTTGTTCTCACACAAGGTCGGCAACTGCAAACTTAAAGCTAGGAGATGGCCTATGGCTCACAGGCTGAAAGTTATCTTGCTTGATCTTCCTTCCTTCATGTTGGAGTGGTAACATCCTGTTCGCTGGTAATACAAGAGTTAAACAGAAAAGCAACAGAAGGAACAAGCTACACATCATTTGATTGACATCAATTAAGGAGTTGTTAGTTTTAGTGGCCACAGAGGTTTCTGGAAGTGGCTCTGTAGCATCTAAGCAGGGAAGTAGGACTAAGGTTTCAATATTTGGGTATCATTAGTTAACTGTTCTTTCTTATCCTTATTCTCTAAACTGCAAATAATATTGAAAATATATTGTTTGAATATAAAAGGTCTCAGTATACTTCTTTAAAGGAAGTCCACACATGATCCAAATGATAGATAAATTAAATTATCTATAGATAGAAACATAGAAACATAGAAGACTGACGGCAGAAAAAGACCCCATGATCCATCTAGTCTGCCCTTATACTATTTTTTGTATTTTATCTTAGGATGGATATATGTTTATCCCAGGCATGTTTAAATTTAGTTACTGTGGATTTACCAACCACGTCTGCTGGAAGTTTGTTCCAAGGATCTACTACTCTTTCAGTAAAATAATATTTTCTCATGTTGCTTTTGATCTTTTCCCCAACTAACTTCAGATTGTGTTCGCTTGTTCTTGTGTTCACTTTCCTATTAAAAACACTTCCCCCCCCCTGAACCTTATTTAACCCTTTGACATATTTAAATGTTTCGATCATGTCCCCCCTTTTCCTTCTGTCCTCCAGACTATACAGATTGAGTTCATTAAGTCTTTCCTGATACGTTTTATGCTTAAGACCTTCCACCATTCTTGTAGCCCGTCTTTGGACCCGTTCAATTTTGTCAATATCTTTTTGTAGGTGAGCTCTCCAGAACTGAACACTGTATTCCAAATGTGATCTCACCAGCGCTCTATATAGCGGGATCACAATCTCCCTCTTCCTGCTTGTTATACCTCTAGCTATGCAGCCAAGCATCCTACTTGCTTTTCCTACCGCCCGACCACACTGCTCACCCATTTTGAGACTGTCAGAAATCACTATCCCTAAATCCTTCTCTTCTGAAGTTTTTGCTAACACAGAACTGCCAATACAATACTCAGATTGAGGATTCCTTTTCCCCAAGTGCATTATTTTACATTTGGAAACATTAAACTGCAGTTTCCATTGCTTTGACCATTTATCTAGTAAAGCTAAATCATTTACCATATTACAGACGCCTCCAGGAATATCAACCCTATTGTACACTTTAGAGTCATTGGCAAACCTTCCCTACCAAACCTTCCCCTATGTCACTCACAAACTTATTAAAAAGAATAGGACCCAGAACAGACCCTTGTGGCACACTGCTTGTAACCTGTCTCTGCTCAGAATACTCACCATTAACAATAACTCGCTAATGTCTACGCTTCAGCCAGCTGCAAATCCACGGAACTATCCAGGGATTAAGTCCAATCTTCACTAATTTATCTATCAGCTCTTTATGTGGAACCGTATCAAAGGCTTTGCTGAAGTCCAGATAGGCAATATCCACCGCACCCACAATTAAGTAAATCTAACATAGATAAATTAAATAAATCTAAGACTTCGAGCCCTTTTGCATCCATATGCCTTTGAAGAGCAAAGATAAATAGAGATGTGTGTACCCCATAGAAACCCACAGGAGGCCAATGCCATCCAGATTGGCCAGGAAGCCAAACTTCCTGTCCTTACATGACATACAGTATTGTTTTTTTAGTTCCAGCAACTGAACCCAAGCCTTCTCCTGAAGAACAAGCACCGAAAGCTACATACAAATTGCTAAATAACAAGAGCAAGGAAGGACTAACATTCCATCCTACTGGATTCTTCCAGGATGTACCTGGTTGGCCAACTCATGGGACATGGAGAGCAGCAGAAGACGTGCCAATGGCTTGATCCAAGACAGCTTTCCGATTCAAGGATTTTCTTCTTCTTTGTTGGGGTTCCAGATCAAATGTGACAGGTTGACTCATCTAATCTTTGCATCATGGATGGAGAACATTTGTGTTTCAACCTTTCTGAGGGAGACCCGGTTATCCTTTCTCCCTAGCCATGATTAAGCACGTCACTTAGGCAATGTCAAGGAAGAGAAAGGAAGGGGCTCCGTTTCCTCCCTTTTTCCTCCCTTACAGCTGACCTTGTCTAAACAGACATTAAATTTTATAGCTCCCTACATTTTAAGAGCAATTAAAATCAATCAAACAGGAGACTGGGTAACTCGGGGGACTGCCACAGGCTGCCTTTTTCGAGTTCTCTGCCAACTATACTTATTACAGGTCTGATGTGGAGTCACAGCGAAGTCATTATGAAGTGATGGTATGTAATTCCGGCGGGGATGATCGAGGGTGGCCTCTTAGGAGACCTTAAAGTAAAAATTTAAAGAAGAGGACAAAAGAGGGCATAGCGTTGGATAATATTTGCATATACTAATTATGCTCTATAAATGCCACTTTTTAAAATAATTACCATGTTTTAAATTGAAAAAGAATACAGTGCCTAGTAAGGAAGACTGCAAGTGGTTGATACTGTTTTTACTGTTGAGATATTGAGCTTGAGAGGCAAATTCAGGGCACATAGTTATAGTTATAGTTTATTAGATTTGTATGCCGCCCCTCGGCATACAAATGTTCGGCACGAACGCCGAACCAAAGGACGAATTTTGAAAAAAATTCGGGTTCAGGTCCGGTATGCCGAACACCACAAAATTTGGTACGGACCCGAATTGTGTGGGTTTGGTTCGCCCAACACTATTCATAAAGCTTTCTAATCCAGGACTCTCTTTCTTCACATTAGCCAATTCATCTAGAATTATTGGTTTATTTCGGCCCTGCCACAGCCACGTCAGTGGAACAAGCTCTCACATATGCCCCACACTTTGATCTAATCTTTCAAATGCATAGTTTATGATCAGGTTTTCCATCATCATCATCATCATCATCATTATTTATTAGATTTGTATGCCGCCCCTCTCTGGAGACTCGGAGCAGCTCACAACAACAAAACAGTGCAAATCCAATGATTAAAACAATTTAAAAACCCTTAATATAAAAAGCAATCATACATCTCATACAGACCATGCATAAAAAGGAAACGGTCCAGGGGAATCAATTTCCCCAAGCCTGACGACAGATGTGGGTTTTAAGGAGCTTGCGTGTTCCTTAGGCTTCTTTATGCAAGCTAAAATCAAAACTTTTCTCTAAGGAATCAAACCATGTCAAACTCTTCACAAAACTTTTCAAAAATTGTTTGCTTGATTCTTTTAAAAAGAACTCATTTTTTTCTATCCCATACTACATCCCCCCCCATGGGGGCAGCAACCCACCTTTGACCATATGATATCAAAAGGTATTGATTATAAGTCTCTTTAACATGATTGGCTATTACTAGGGGATGGACCTGTAGCCCAAGCAGGTTATATGAAGGTATTTCCATCAATGCCAAATTCAGGGAGTCAAGGAATTTGACATGGCACTGCTATGTTTGAGGAATGGCCGCATTCAACAGCATGCTTTATTTCTGATCAAATTGTAGCTACAGGCAAGGTAAAACATGTATGTGTATGTACATGCGTCAAGAGACATTTAGTTCACTGTAGAAAGGTTCAGAAGAGCGCTTGGATTTCCTCGCCCCCACCCCCCACCCCCAACATGCCATGTTAATTTTCAGCTTTAGGTTTAGAAACTATTTAAAATGAATTCAAGCTGGCAAGCCTTTAGGTTCCCAAAGAAGCCTGCAATTAACAGAATTTAGCTAAAGCACCGGTGGGATTTTTCATATCTTTTGTTGTTCTCTCACCAGGAGATGCATTATAACTCCACCACATTATGACAATTAAAATAAGCATCTTCCCAAAAAAAAATCTGGAGTTTGAGATGTACAAAGAATGAAACACAAAGAACCAATGCAACCCAACCTGTCATAAGAGTTGAAAAAAAGAAAGCCACCACACACAATTAATCCAGCTTGGTATTTAACTATGTGGCATAGAACAGTGTTTCCCAACCTTTTTTGAGCCGCGGCACATTATTCACATTTTCAAAATCCTGGGGAACACTGAAAGGGGGGGGGGGTGGCTAAAGAAAAGTTTCGACAAAAAAAAAATCTTCCTCCATTTCGCTCTATTTCTCCCTCACTCTTTCTCTCTCTTCCTTCCTTCCCTTCTTTCTCTTTCTCCATCCCTCTTTCTTTCTTCCTCTCTCTTTTGCTCTCTTTCTCTCTCCCTCCTTCCCTCCCTATATGTCTTTCTCTCTCCCTTGCTCTCTCTGCCTCTCTTGCTATCTCTCTTTCATTCTCTCTCTTTTTCTCTCTCTTTCTCTCTCTCTTGCTATCTCTTTCTCTCTCTCTCTCTCTCTTTCTTTTTCTCTGTCTCTCTTTCTCTCTCTCTTGCTAGCTCTTTCTTTCTCTCTCTTTCTCTTTCTCTGTCTCTCTCTCTCTCTCTGCCTCTCTTGCTATGTCTCTCTTGCTCTCTCTCTCTTTCTCTCTCTTCCTTTCTTCTCTGCGGAGGCCGGCGAAGGTTTTTCTTATTTTAAATGTTCCGGGTGGCAGGGGGATGCGGAGCCCGCACGCACACACACCCGACATTCCAAATCCTGCCTCAGCTGCATGCAAGAGGGGCCGGGCGGGCGTTAGCAGCCCGATGAGGAGGACGAGAAGCCGCTGCAGCCACCCCCAATCCCCCCCCTTCCCTGGGTGCCTTCCAAAGGCCCCTGGAAAAAGGCAGGAGGTAGAAACGAGGCGCGAGGACAAGCAGGCAGCTTGGCGGAGGGGAAGCGCTGACAGGCTCTCCTCCTTCCCCACCCCCGCGCTTCTCTCCCGCCCTGGCTTTTCCTTCGCCCGCAGATTTCCCCGCAGTTCAAAAGGAGGCAAGAGGTGGCCTGGATGAAATTGCGGGGAAATCATGGGGCGAAGCAAAAGCCAGGGCGGGAGAGAAGCGCGGGGGTGGGGAAGGAGGAGAGCCCGTCAGCGCTTCCCCTCCGCCAAGAGGTTATTGCCGCCGCCTCTGCCTCCATTCAGGCAGCCATCGTGGTTGAGCTGAGCGAGAGGAAAAGGCGCGGTGACCACGGTGGCTCCCTGAGTGGAGGCAGAAGCGGTGGCAATAACCTCTGTGCTTTCTACGGCAGCGTGGCTGAGCTGGACGGAGGGAAGCGGCAGCTCCCACTCGAGGAACCCACGGCAACGGGCGATGGCTTGGTGGGAGGCGACGGTGGGAGACACAGGCGGTGGGAGGAGAGGGAACTAGGAAGCGACTGTGAAGCCCAAGACCATCCACAGGACGACACTCAGGCAGGGGCGCCGGCAGCGCTCCGCCCAGCTGGAGCTTCTCGCGGCACACCTAGCCATGTCTCGCGGCACACTACTGTGCCGCGGCACACCGGTTGGGAAACGCTGGCATAGAAAACTAGATTGTAAATATCAGATAAGTGTTTCTGGCATGTGTTATTAATGTTGCTTTTCTCAAATAATTTCATAGGTAGCTTCTCTGTCTGGACCTTAGTTTCCCCACCTTTAAATGTTGTTAATTTTGTTTTGTTTTGTTTATTTTTTTTAGGAGAGAGAAAGTCACAAAGACTAATCACATTCACAGAGTGGCACTCAAGCCTTTCCCAATTTGGTAACTTCAGAGGTTACAATTTCAGGATTGATAATTTGACAGACATCAGGGTTACACTTTCCAACCAAGGATGCTGATATCCAACACATATGGAAGGCACAAGGTCAGGGAAGGATTATGCTTATAGGATGGGATGAAATCCTCTGAAGTCTTCTACCAGTTCGCTTTGGGGGTGCATGCACTTTGCCTGTGCATGGGTGCCACAGGCACTACCGTGTAGCATTGAAAAAGGAGCACTTTGAAGCCGTCAAAGTCTGCTGTGCTGCACGATTGAAATTAGCTAGAACAGGGGTAGGCAAAATTGGCTCTTCTATGACTTGTGGACTTCAACTCCCAGAATTCCTGAGCCAATCATGCTAGCTTAGGAATTCTGGGAGTTTAAGTCCACATGTCATAGAAGAGCCAACTTTGCTTACTCCTGAACTAGAACATAGGAAATCCTGCTTTCTAGCTAATCTAGATCACCTGGCACAGCTGTTCATCACACAGCTGACCATCGGATATATCGTTTCGCCTGAACCGGTAGGATTTTTTACTACCAGTTTGGGTGAACCTTTCCGAACCAGTAGCATTTTGCCTACAGGAGGATTTTGTCCTCAACTTTTTCTGTTATCCATGGGAAAAAAGAGGGTTGTTTAGTTGACAAAATGGCACTCAAGTAGACCTGATATACTTAGCCTGGAAATGCTGTGTTGGCTCTTTTCTGGAAAAGGAAGATCACATCTGATATTTGGAAGAGGGAAACAGACTGGGGACATAAGGCCTACATTCACACAACCCTGGACTGGGTGGAACAGAGAAGAGACAGGAAGCTGCAGTCAGGACCATGGAAGCTTCAGGAGTTTGATCATTTCAGTTTCACCTTATCTGATAGCAATAGTCCTTAGATTTATACACTGTGTCTCATGGGATTGGGTGGCATATAAATCAATTAAGTTAAGTTAAGTTAAGTTAAGTTAAGTTAAGTTAAGTTAAATTAAATTAAATTAAATTAAATTAAATTAAATTAAATTAAATTAAATTAAATTAAATTAAATTAAATTAAATTAAATTAAATTAAATTAAATTAAATTAAATTAAATTAAATTAAATTAAATTAAATTAAATTAAATTAAATTAAATTAAATTAAATTAAATTAAATTAAATTAAATTAAATTAAATTAAATTAAATTAAATTAAATTAAATTAAATTAAATTAAATTAAATTAAATTAAATTAAATTAAATTAAATTAAATTAAATTAAATTAAATTAAATTAAATTAAATTAAATTATTCCACTTCACAGTGCTTTACAGCCCTCTCTAAGCAGTTTACAGAGTCAGCATATTGACCTCAACAAACTGGGTCCTCATTTTACCAAACAAGGCCCTCATGTCACTTGGAAGGAATGAAGGCTGAGTCAACCTTGAGCCTGGTGAGATTTGAACTGCCATATTGCAGGCACCTGGCAATCAGCAGAAGTAGCCTGCAAAGTACTGCACGCTAACCACTGCGCCACTGTGGCTGATTCCACTTCCATTCTTCTTTCTTTTTAAAATAAAACTTCAACTTTATTTAAAAGATATCATTTGATAAGATTTATAATCCCATGCAGTTAAAATCACACTGGGATTAAAAACGATAGATGAAGGAGAAAGCGTGACAGAGAAAGAAATGAGAGCCAAACAAGAAAGAGAATGTATAATCGGATGAATACCATGCATTCCTAAATCCCACCAGCACGTAGGCAAAGAATTGAGGATTTATTTGCCAATTCTTACTCCTACCAAGATTTTGGAGAGAATGTTATGTCTTCCTTGATCCAAGGCCAGAATAAAAATGGATGAGATCCCAAGGTCAGATTTGTACACTGAATAAATAAAGGAGAACAGGCAAAACTGCAATGTATGCCACCCCAAATCTTTGGAGAAGGGTGGCATAGCAGTCTAATAAAAAATAATAATAATAGTATTAATAATAATGATGATGATAATGATAATAATAATAATAATAATAATAATAATAATAATGCTCGATTTGTGCCAACACAGAAATAAGTTCAAGTAGTGTTCAAATTACAATAATTCATTTAGTGACTGTTCAAAGTTATAACATCACTGAAAAAAGTGACTTCCGACCATTTTTCCACACTTAAGACTGTGACAGCATTCCCATGGTCATGTGATCAAAATTCAGAGAGTTAGCAACTGACTCACATTAATGATGGTTGCTGTTCTCCAGGATCATGTGATCACATTTTGCGAGTTCCTGATAAGTAAAGTCAATGGATAAACCAGATTAATTTAACAATAATTATACTACTGTAACAACTGCAGTGATTTACTTAACCAACGAAGCAAGAAAATTCATACAATGGGGCAAAACTCACTTGACAAATGTCTCACTTAGGAACTCAAATTTTGGGCTCATTTGTGGTCATAAGTCAATGACCACCTATAGTGCTGCTTTCAACAAGTAGAATTACAGTGGTACCTCTACTTAAGAACGCCTCTACTTACGGACGTTTCTAGATAAGAACCAGGTGTTCAAGATTTTTTTGCCTCTTCTCAAGAACCATTTTCCATTTACAAACCCGAGCCTCCCAAACTGTACCCGGAAAAGGCAGGGAGAAGCCTTTGTGAGGCCTCTCTAGGAATCTCCGGGGAGGAAACAGAGCCGGAAAAGGCAGGGAGAAGCCTCCGTGGGGCCTCTCTAGGAATCTCCTGGAAGGAAACAGGGCCTCCACCCTCCCTGCGGTTTCCTCAATCACATGCATTATTTGCTTTTACATTGATTCCTATGGGGAAAAAATGCTTCTTCTTACAAACTTTTCTACTTAAGAACCTGGTCACGGAACGAATTAAGTTCATAAGTAGAGGTACTATATTTCAATCTACTTTTATTAATATATCCACTTATTTTAATCTACATTTATTAATATATCCACTTATCTGTTTCATCTCATTCCAAGGAAAAAGCCTTTTGAACCAATTTATATGAAACCTTCAAACTAAAATCTCACACATAGAAAATAGTGGAATGCTATACATAAAATATAACAAATTAACTTTTAACATATTAAAAGTTTTCTCCTCAGAATTCCCTTCAACCCCCTACTGATGAAGATGCTGTCCATGCAGTTGGGCCTGCTGTACAATTAAGGAGCTTCTTGATATCCAACTGATATTAAATCAATATTCATATTTTTCTCCTCAAATTCTCTGCTTAGGCTACAGAGAAATTAGTTCATTTCAAACTGTGATGTGCGAAGGAACATAAATTTTTGTTTGAAATGACAGTTATCAACATTGCAAATGCAAATCATTGCTTACTTTTCTTAGGGGAAAGAAAATATTCAGCATAATTTAATAGATGATTAGCAATGTAAATTATATTAAATCTAAGGTTCTTAACTCATGGCCCTTGTCACCCATCCTGTGGAATGCAGCTGCATTTTTCATAAATATATTAATATTTTCAAAAGACATCTGGAAGGATTTATATATAGTACACAAACTGTCTATAAGTATTAAATTTCTGTTTTATACATTTTATAAACAACAAATTACAGTGAGAAAGGAAAAGTGTTAAGGAAACCTAATGTTTTCAGAGTTCAATTTTCCATTTTATATTATTTTTTAATACAGTGGAACCCCGACATAAGAGCTGCTCTACTTAAGAGCAACTCGAGATAAGAGCTGGGAGGGGAGAGATATTTTTGTTCTACTTACAAGCCCAAATTCGAGATACAAGCGCCAAGGAGCTGTCTCCTGAAGCCAAACGCTAACTTCCGCGTTCGGCTTCAGGAGACAGCTGCGAAGCGGCGCGCGTGTTTTAAAAGGTTGCAGCCGGCCTGGGGGGCTCGGGGGGGTGCTTGCAGCTTTCTTTCTTGCTCTTTTTCTTTCTCTCTTTTACCTTCCCTTCCTCTATTTCTTCTTTTCTTTCTCCTTCCCACCTTCTTCCCTCCCTCCCTCCCTTCACTCATTCCTCTCTTACGCTCCCCTTTCATAAGTTTCCTTGCTTCCTTCCTCTGTTCCTGTCCCTTCCCCCTTTCTTTCTTTCTTTCTTTCTTTCTTTCTTGCTCTTTTTCTTTCTCTCTTTTACCTTCCCTTCCTCTATTTCTTCTTTTCTTTCTCCTTCCCACCTTCTTCCCTCCCTCCCTCCCTTCACTCATTCCTCTCTTACTCTCCCCTTTCATAAGTTTCCTTGCTTCCTTCCTCTGTTCCTGTCCCTTCCCTCTTTCCTTCCTTCCTTCCCACCCTCCGTCCATTCATTCACCCATTCCTCTCTTGATCGCTTAAAGCCGGTCCCTGGTGCAAAAAGGGTTGGGGACCTCTGTCCTACAGGATTGGGTGGCAGAGAAGTTGAACATATGTAAATTTAAAAGTTTAAGAAAGTTTACAAGTTAAGTGAAAGAAACTTCATTATTCATTTATATGTACATGTACATTTCTTCATTAAAAACATGTCTTTCTGCATAATTTAGACTAACTTTGTGAGTTTTTTGAGGGCTGGAACCAATTAAAATTATTTACATTAATTCCTATGGGGAAAAGTCGTTCGAGATAAGAGCTGCTCGACTTAAGAGCCCAGGTCCGGAACGAATTAAACTCGTATCTCGAGGTACCACTGTATTAAACAAACTTTAGGTAATTGTAAGGGATCATTTGCTTCTGCCCCATCAGGCCATCCATAAGAAAGTTTTTAATTTATATTTTACAAGTTATTAAAAAAAATCACATCCTGTTGACACATATTTGTTATTTAAAAAATTATATATTTTATCATAAGAAGCTGCTCTATTCTGAGTCAAGATATTGGTCTGCAAATTCAATATAACAAACTGGTATCATTTAGGTTTTTTTCTTTGATCTGCCACTGAGGATATTTAAGAAATGCAGGCAACCAGTCATTTCTTTGGAAATGGACTTTGGGGTTTCACTCATCAACGGTGTTCGGGTTCGGCAAGTTCGGACAAACTTTACGCAAAATTTGGCCAAACCCGAACTGAACCCGAACCCGAACGGGGAATCCCACCAAGAGATTCCGGGGCCGGAGCTGTGACGTCACGTATACCGGCAGGTTGCTAAGGACGCCAAGGTGATCACTTCCTGGATTCCATGGAATCCAGGAAGTGATCACCTTGGCGTCCTTAGCAACCTGCCAGTGACGTCAAAGCTCCGAATGATGAACGCGACTCCAAACTTTGCCCGAAGTTTCAAAAAATTTTGTGTTCGTGTTCGGCATACCGAACACCACAAAATTCGGTACGGACCCGAATTGTGCAGGTTCGGTTCGCCCATCACTAATCACTAGCAAAAAAAATAGGGGGGGGGGTGTCAAGAGGGATTCTGAAGAGATTATGTTCATGGCAGGAATTAGAACATGTCTCTAAACATGGGTGGAAACTAATCAAGGAGAGAAGGAGAGAAATTTCTTGACAGAACAATTAATCAGTGGAACAACTTGCCTCCAGAAGTTTTGAATGCTCCAACACTGGAAGTTTTAAAGATGTTGGATAACATCTCCTAAGAATTGCTATTTTAGATGGACTCTCACATTCTGTTTAAGAAAGGAAAGTTGGACACAGAACAAAATTATCCAAAATGTTGAGGTCTAGCAATTGACCTGCAGAGGAGTCTATCTTGATATAACATCTGTCCAATGTTACTAGAGGGAAATGGCTCCAGATTCCCAGTCCAGTTACTCAGTCTCCAAAGATCCTTGGTTAGCATGGTGACTATTAATCCCCACATTAGGGAAGTTATTGGCAGTTATAGATGCTGTTCCTCAGCTACGATCCCAAAGCCAGCAAGAAGGGTTTTCCCATGTTTGATCTCCAACATGGCTCCATCCATTAAGCGCCATGGTGGTGCAGTGGTTAGAGTGCAGTATTGCAGGCTATTTCTGCTGACTGCCGGTTGCCTGCAAAATCTCACCAGGTTCAAGGTTGACTTAGGCTCCCATCCTTCCAGGATGGGTAAAATGAGACAATATACTGACTCTGTAAATTGCTTAGAAATGACTGTAAAGCACAGTACAGTAGTACCTCTAGATACGAGTTTAATTCGTTCCAGAACGGAGCTCGTATGTCGATCAACTTGTAGCTGGAACAAATGGCTTTAGACTTTGTTTTTCCCCGCGGAGATAACCAGACGCAAGGATTCTTGCGCCACCTAGTGGAAGCTCGGCTCGTATCCCAAATTTGAGCTCGGGTCTGGAACATAAATTTTGCTCCTGGCGTGGCTCGCAACTTGGAATACTCGCATGTGGAGCAGCTCATATCTAGAGGTACTACTGTATATAAGTCTAAGTGCTATTGTTATTTCTATCACCAGAACTGGGTTCCTGCCGGTTCTAACCAGTTCTTTAGAATTGTTAGTAAAGCGGTGATGATGATATGGAGTTGGTTCTGTCAGTGCTGGTCTGTGGGCACTCTCATCTTGGATTTTTCTTCTGCCCATGAGCAGAAGCTATTTTTTAATAACTGCAGGGGCATGTGTGCATGCAAACCACATGCCCAACATGACCCTGACCGAACTGGCAGCAAAATGATCCATAAACCACCACCAATAATAATAATAATAATAATAATAATAATAATAATAATAATAATAATAATAATAATTATTATTATTATTATTATTAATTCAATTTGTATGCTGCTCCTCTCCGAAGACTTGTGGATTTCATATCCAGAAAAGCTTCTAGTAGGCAAAAGTTGTATAACTTGGATGTTTTTAATTTTGAGAAAACTGAGGCAGGGTGCATACAAGGAAAACAAAGAAACATTGGAAATGGAAGCTAAGTTTTCCTCCTTTCATTTAACCATGCCACAATGAACATGTTTAAACAACAACGTGAGCAAGGATGTCTGGTTCTCCTGATGCTAGAAACTATTTCTCAAGCATAATTCTCAGGGACAGCCTTCTGCCACACGAATCCCAGCGACCAGTTGGGTCCCACAGAGTGGGCCTTCTCCGGGTCCCATCAACTAAACAATGTCAGTTGGCGGGGCCCAGGGGAAGAGCCTTCTCTGTGGCAGCCCCAACCCTTTGGAACCAACTCCCCCCAGAGATTAGAATAGCCCTCACCCTCCTTGCTTTTCATAAGCTCCTCAAAACCCACCTCTGCCATCAGGCATAGGGGAATTAAGATAATCTTTCCCCCTAGGCTTCTACCATTTATGCATGGTATGTTTGTATGTATGATTGGTTTTATAACAAGAGTTTTTAACTGTTGTAATATTGGATTTTTACATTCTGTTTTTTGTCACTGTTGTTAGCCGCCCTGAGTCTACAGAGAGGGGCGGCATACAAATGCAATAAATAAATAAATAAATAAATAAATAGTTGGGGAGTTATGTCTGTATGCGTACAGTACACATGCATACAAAGGCAAAACACACAAACACACACATTCAATGCAGAGCAGCAGTATAAGATGAGACAAAAGAAGTTTTCAAGCATGATAGTTGTTTTTAAGCAAACATCGAATCATAATACAATTTGCCTGAGGAAATATCTTTTTTTTTCTTTTTTGGCATAATGAAAACTTTCTTTTCCAAACTACCTTAATCTATTCTAACCTTTTTTTTCTTGTATAAAAAGCACAGAGTACCATTGACAGCCGTGTACATTTTTCTTCCTTCTGAAGCCGAAAAACATCAGTAATATCATGTATGTGACATCAGAGAGGCTTTGGTACTAATTCCAGGTTAACAATACTATGAACTGACATCTCAGGCGAGGCTCTCTTTGTCCCTTTACCCTTTGCTTTGAGTGCATAGACACAGTCACCCAGATCTGTCAGACACCACTGGAGATTTTGTGAGTCAGTGCATCAGGCGAAGGGAGAGAACAGCTGGCCTTTCTGTGTTAAATCCTCAAAGGAGAAGAGCAGGGCACTGATTGAGGAGGCTCCCTGTGGTAACAATTATGTGAGAAATATTACCACCATTCTGATTCAGTGGAAATCTGCATGCCTGCTATTTTACATTTTACATTTAGTAAATGCTCCCTTGTCTATAGCAGTGTTTCCCAACCTTCACAACTTGAAGATATCTGGACTTCAACTCCCAGAATTCCCCAGCCAGCATTCGCTGGCTGGGGAATTCTGGGAGTTGAAGTCCAGATATCTTCAAGTTGCCAAGGTTGGGAAACATTAGTCTATAGTTCACGTGAGGTGGAAACTTCTCTACTCATACAATGGGAGATAGATTCTATTCGGAGTAACTGGTCCCTCAAACTATGAAACCTTAGGTCATGAAGATCTTTGGAGATGATAATCAAGGACTTGAAGTGCATCTTACATTTTGCCAAGTTGTCAAAATAGGGACTGCCATATCTCATCCCAGGTTCGCCTGGTGCACCAGTTGCGGCCCTATTTGGACCGGGAGTCCCTGCTCACAGTCACTCATGCCCTCATCACCTTGAGGTTCGACTACTGCAATGCTCTCTACATGGGGCTACCTTTGAAGAGTGTTCGGAAACTTCAGATCGTGCAGAATGTGGCTGCGAGAGCAATCATGGGCCTCCCCAGATATGCCCATGTCTCGTCAACACTCCATGGCCTGCACTGGCTGCCGATCAATTTCTGGTCACAATTCAAAGTGTTGGTTATGACCTATAAAGCCCTACATGGCATCGGACCAGAATATCTCTAGGACTGCCTTCTGCCGCACGAAACCCAGCGGCCGATTAGGTCCAACAGAGTTGGCCTTCTCTGGGTCCTGTCAACTAAACAATGTTGTCTGGCTGGATCCAGGGAAGAGCCTTCTCTGTGGTGGCCCTTTGGAAACCAACTCCCCCAGAGATTAGAACTGCCCCCACCCTCCTCGCCTTTCATAAGTCATTAAAAACTCATCTTTGCCGCTAGGCATGGGGAAATTGACACACACACCTCCAATTGTCAAGGTATGGTTTGATTGGATTTTGTAATTATTTTATTATAAGGGTTTTAAATTGTATTTTTTTTAATTGGATTTGTACACTGTTTATATTGTTGTGAGCCGCCCTGAGTCTTCAGAGAGGGGCAGCATACAAATCTAATAAATTATTATTAAATTATTATTATTATTATCCTGCTAGGGTTAACAGACCAACATTCTTTATACTCTATACTCTCTATTTGTTTGTTTGTTTGTTTGTTTGTATATTTATTTACTTACTGATTTGATTTGATTTGTATGCCACCCCTCTCTGGAGACTCTCTGTGCATGTGCAAAGCATTCTGTGCATGCACAGAACCCAAATGGGGGCGTCCAGGCATGGGTGGAGCCTCACACTCCCTTTGCGACCAGCTCTCCAACGACTAACAGGCAAAAGTAAACCAGGAGCATTTCGCCCCTAACTGTTCCCATCCAGGCTGCACAGACCAGCCAGGTGGGGATAGCAGAGATCATCTCAACAATTCCTGAACAGGTTCAAACTATTCCCAATTAGAAAGCCAGTCTGATATAGTTATTCAGGTTTTAGCCTAGAAACGAGGAGACTGTAAGTTCTAGTCTTGTCTTAGGTCAGTCATTCTCCCTCAGCCCAACTCACTACACACTGTTGTTTTAGGGAAAATATGGGAAAGAAGTAATATTAGGTATGTTCACCACCTTGAGTTACTTATGAGGCAATAAAGATGGGATTTAAACATCTAATAAATAAATACAGACACAGTTTGCATTCTGTGACAGATGTAGCTTTAGAATATTCTTCAAGGGTAGCCCCATCTAGAGTGCATTGCAATAGTCTAGGATTGAGATGATCAGGGCTTGTGTGACTGAGTGGAGGATTTTGATCAAGAAAAGGGGGCAACTGACATGCAACTTGGGCATCCTCCTTGATCCACAGCTAATATTAGAGAACCATCTTTCGGCTGTGATAAGGGAGGCATTTACCCAGGTTCGCCTGGTGCACCAGTTGCGGCCCTACCTGGACCGGGACTCACTGCTCACAGTCACTCATGCCCTCATCACTGAAACAATGTTGTCTGGCAGGACCCAGGTGAAGAGTCTTCTCTGTGGCGGCCCTGACCCTCTGGAATCAACTCCCTCCAGAGATCAGGACTGCCCCCACACTCCTTGCCTTTCGCAAACTCCGAAAAACCCACCTCTGCTGCCAGGCATGGGGAAATTGATTCCCCCTGGGCATTCTGTTTTATGTATGGTATGTATGGTTTGTTTAGGATGTATGACTGTTTTTATATTAAGGATTTTAACCGTTTAATCATTGGATTTGTACTGTGCTTTGCTGTTGTGACCCGCTCCGAGTCTTCGGAGAGGGGCGGCAAACAAATCTAAATAATAATAATAATAATAATAATAATAATAATAATAATAATAATAATAATAATATGAAATCCAGCATAGTGATCTCGTGTTGTATTGACATCATAATAATAGTAATAATAAAGTTGTATGACTCTCTGAGCCAGTACCGCCAACTGCTGTTCGAGTTGGAGGCTGGTCAACATAAGATTCATCTCCATTCCAAACATGTTCTTAAACTACCTTTTGTTAGTACCTTGTATATTTTTTAAAAAATATTATTTATCCTCTAAACCAGTGATGGCAAATCTTTTTTTTTCCTAGTGCCAAAAGAGTGTGCAGGTGTGCTATCTTGCCTGTGTGGGTGCCCACCCCCATAATTCAATGCCTGAGAAGGGAGAAAACAGCTTTCCTTGCCCCTCCCCCCCGGAGGACCTCTGGTGGCTGGAAATGACCTGTTTCCCAACTTCTGATGAGCTCAATAGGCTTCCTGGAGCTGAGGGAGGGTAAAAACAGCTTCCCCCGTCCCCCTGGAGGCTCTCTGGAAGCCAAAAACACCCTCTCAGAGCCTCTGTGCGAGCCAAAAATCAACTGGCCAGTACACACATGCATATTGGAGCTGAGCTAGGGCAACAGTTCAGGTGCCAGCAGATATGGCTCTGCGTGCCACCTCGGGCGCTCGTACCATAGGTTCGCCATCACTGCTCTAAACTAATAGTTTTAGCTCCACAAGAATGATTAATGGACCAACAGCAAATATTTTAAAAAAATGTAGAATATTACACAGATCAAGGCCAGTTTCTCATTCAATGGATTAATTCATTAATTCATTAAAAAAAATAAACCAAAGTTGCCGGGTAAAATAAAAAAAAATCCACAACAGATCAAACATGGTTTTGCTTAAGACTTCAAACCAGAATCTATCAACCTGTTCTTGGCAAGATTAGACTTTGACTGAGACCCCGGTTCAAATGGGATATATACAGAGCTATGTTTGCCCTAGAAATTTCATTTGATACCATTCCATGTGGAGGAACTACTGTTGAGATTCTTGTTATGTTGGATTTTTTTCAGAACTTGGAGATAAGGTTGAAAAGATTGAGAAGTGAAATGGTGAGATCAAGAGGCAGTTTAAAAGAGCAACAAGCTAAGACTGTATCGACAGATAAACCCATTGCTGCTTTAACAGCTTGAGATGTTATAGTAAGTAAAGAACTAATGTTATGGACTGTATCCAAGGTCAAGAAAGCAGGGAAAAACAGGGTTTGCTTGGATTCTTTTATACATTACTTAAAAGACTTTAATAGAGGCTATTAAAAGATTTCTTGAACCCATTTCAGATAGATTGTACTTAATTTAGTGAGGCAACCTATTGTGTGCAATCTAGCCACAGGTCTTTTCAGTCTACTGATAGAACCTCTCTGTAGAGTAAGTAGTCAGAATAGTAGCACATATACAATATGAGGGGAAGAAACTTATGCTGTATGTTTCAGAGTACATTCCACTATTTGTGGCTCAGGATTGGTGGCACAGTGGTTGGAATGCAATATTGCAGGCAAACTCTACCCACAGCATGAAGTTTGATCCTGAAAGGGCTCGAGATTGACTCCACCTTCTACCTTCCAAGGTCAGCATTGTTGGGGGCAATATGCTGGCATTATAAACCACCCAGAGAGTGCTGTATAGAATTATGGAGCAGTGGATAAATCTAGGTGCTATTACTATCGCTATCACTATTGAACTGTAGAGTTCTTGGTGTTCTAAGAACCTGGTTATTTTCTTGTGGACATTTCATTACCTAACTAGGTAACATCTTCAGTGCTAGGAGGGAATATAATTTGCTGTTTATACATGGTGGCTGTTAAATCAGAGGCTGGAGGCCGATGAAGAGGGTAACAGCTCTTTATTTAATAATCAGGAACATTTAAAGTGACCAGCTCGCAGGCAGGTAGTGACTTAAAAAAACAAGCGGCCAAAACCGCACCTTATATACTTTGTGGCTCAGGATTGGTGACAATGTTTCAAGACTTCGCGCCGGGGCTTCCTATTGGTTGTGCCCGGAGGCTCCTTATTGGTCACGCCTCAGCTTCCCATTGGTTGCGCTTGCAGCCTTCTTATTGGTCGCGCCTGCTCCAATCAGCGATCACATTTATTCTAACAACTTGCAAACATAACAGTGGCTTGCCCTATCAATGTTGGTGCAAAAGTTATTTGTTCTTGTAGTTCCTTGATTAGTCTGCAGTTCATTGTTTGCTGAACTGATAGTTCCTTGACTGGGGTAATGTTTACTGCTTGATATTTGCTCTGGTATTAATCTGAGTGTTAATCCCTGCTTATCTGGCTGTTGCTTGCTGGCAAGGAGGTGTTCTGATCTTTTTATTTTATTTTAAAGCTTTTTTTCTCTTTTGAATTGTGTGATATGGTTTGATTTTATTATGTGATCCCACCGCTCTCTTGAATTTTCAGGGGGCACACATCACTTGCAGATATCCTTCAAAGATATTGTTATTAGCCCTCAAAAAACCACATATTTTATTTTTGCTTATCAAATATATATGCTGCATGTCAATTAAAAATGTATTCTCAGAACACAAGGAATGGGTCACATGAGGCTCCCTAGGAATGGGGCTCAAGAATTTGGACACAGTCAAGCAATATGTCTCTTCGAGGTTGCTTCAATGAATTGGGGAAAAAGTCTGCCTTGAAAGATCTTTAAACTCAGGGAAGTTCATATAGAAAAAGTTGGTAAGGCATCTATAAGTAGAAAAAAGCCAACAGCGAAACTTCTGATTGAAAAGAAATGTGCCAAAATAGGTATTGACCCCCAAACTACGCCTATTCTAGTTAAAAGGAGAAATAGTATGCTCTTTGCAAATTTTTCTATTTGTTCCAGGGGAGAGGAAATTTCCAGACTGATCTTAATAAACATAGTCACTATACCTCTTATATCATTGGTGTCTCATAAGTGGATAATGCATGATGTCAGAAATGTAGCTGAATATCTTTGCAGCAAGATTTAGATTTGGAGGGAGAGAGATGGGGGGAGGGAGGGAGAATATGCTAGCTTGTTAAATGGAGAAAATATGAGTTTACAGTTTGGTCAACCTACTGAGAACCTGTTCTGCCGGTGTGTTTCAACCGCCCGTAATTACAGGATAATTAGTCCAGGAAGACACACACCACACAATAAAAGGAAAACCCAAAAGTTTTTATAAACAGAAAAACAGAAACAGCTGCCTTTTTAAATGTCAAAGGGATTTTCTGGTACACACAGGCACAGGTTAAATGCAATCCAATTGCTCACCCAATAACTGGGAAATTGAGTCCAATTCTAAAGTCCTGAGAGTCCACACACAATCTTGAACAGCACAAAAAACACGATCTTGATGAAACATGAATCAGATAAATTGCCATGAGGCTAAAACACCAGGCTGCACTTTTATCTGTAGCACTAATTACAGCAGCCCCACCCAACCACAGGTGGCCTCATTTTCTCTTGTAATAATCCTTCAGTTGGTGTCTCCTATGCATCACTCTACACATGTGTCATTAATTCTTGCTCAGAATCCAGGGATGATACAGATGATTGATATCCTCCTGGGCTGTGTGCCAAACTCCCCTCTTCCTTGTTACTCATGCTTCCTTGGTCAGAGGAGGCTTCATTGGCAGATTCCATCGGGAGCAAAACAGGCCTGTGGCATGTGGATGTCTCCCCCACATCCACTTGCACATTCCTTGGGGCAGGAGCTGGGCCAGAGCTAACCACAACAAAGGCCCATCTAGTGTACTAATGATTGTCATGGGGGAATAACACCTTCTTTAATATGGAATGTCAACCCCCCCTTACAAATGGGGCTATCATAGAAACATAGAAACATAGAAATCTGATGGCAGAAAAAGACCTCATGGTCCATCTAGTCTGCCCTTATACTATTTTCTGTATTTTATCTTAGGATGGATATATGTTTATCCCAGGCATGTTTAAATTCAGTTACTGTTGATTTATCTACCACGTCTGCTGGAAGTTTGTTCCAAGGATCTACTACTCTTTCAGTAAAATAATATTTTCTCACGTTGCTTTTGATCTTTCCCCCAACTAACTTCAGATTGTGACCCCTTGTTCTTGTGTTCACTTTCCTATTAAAAACACTTCCCTCCTGGACCTTATTTAACCCTTTAATATATTTAAATGTTTCGATCATGTCCCCCCTTTTCCTTCTGTCCTCCAGACTATACAGATTGAGTTCGTTAAGTCTTTCCTGATATGTTTTATACTTAAGACCTTCCACTATCACCAGAACTGAGACAATACGGATATCAAAATGTTGACTGCATTCAAAATAGCCAGCTGCTGTGCACAAAACAGAAACAGATCTTTTCCCAGCAATGCTTAGATTAGATACCGTTGATGTCTGCAATACATCTAAATGTATGGAGGGAGGGAGGAATAACTTTTAAATTTCTATTGTAGTAAGACTACATCATAGAAACATAGAAGATTGAGGCCAGAAAAAGACCTCATTGCCCATCTAGTCTGCCCTTATTTTATCTTAGGATGGATATATGTTTATCCCAGGCATGTTTAAATTCAGTTACTGTGGATTTACCAACCATGTCTGCTGGATGTTTGTTCCAAGGATCTACTACTCTTTCAGTAAAATAATATTTTCTCATGTTACTTCTAATCTTTACCCCAACTAACCTCAGATTGTGCCCCCTTGTTCTTGTGTTCACCTTCCTATTAAAACACTTCTCTTCTGAACCTTATTTAACCCTTTAACATATTTAATCATGTTCCCCCTTTTCCTTCTGTCCTACAGACTACACAGACTATACATATCGATATTGTGTGTTGCATGTATCATCTGAAAGGATTTGTCTTTGGGTCTTGACTGTAAAAAGGAGATAGAGGCAGAGGATGAATGTATAACAGATTTGAAACTAAAGAGTAAGTCTTGTGACTATAACACATCAACTGAATCTTTGGTCAAAGCTTAAATTGCTTGGGACAGAAGATTTGAGAATATGCACTTGGAGAGGCACATTTCTCCCTAGAATATGCCATTGATACATTTCAAGAAATTGCTGACATGCTATTGAAAGCTGTGGGATGCAATGATGATAATACAATATTCAATATTGGCTATAGCCTGGAATAAAACTTTACATAAACAAAAGTGAACAACAGACTCATTGAGAAATGCTAGAGATGCTGAAGAATATTCTTTTTTTTTAATCTATAGGATATCTTTTTTAAAAAATGGGAGAAGCCCCAGGCGAGGTTTTTATCTGGGAAAAACATAATAATGTATCTTCCTGCCATAATTCATTGAAACCCTACAAGAACTTGTACTGAGCCAAAATTCAAAGAAATATACACAGACCCTTCTTGTAACACAATGATAGAGCTATGGCATTTCTTTCATTTTTACTGAGTGAAAATATCAGAATAAAAGATTAAAAATACTGAGGACCCAAAGCAAAAAAAAAAAAAAAGGTACATCACAAAATTCACCATAAACCTATTGTATCAAAATAAAACCATAATGGATTATTTTAGTTTACATCCAAATAGAAAGACATATAGGCTAAAGTATGGGTATCCAAACTTTTGGCTTGCCTGGGCTACATATGAATGAAGAGAAATTGTCTTTGGCCACACACTTAAAAATATATGATATACTGTAGTTGATACACACACACACACACACACACACAGGTTCAATTCCTGGTAAAGGTATGGCTAGCTAGAGAGAGCAAAAGAGCTTGAAATAGATCTATACTAGTTTCCTAGTATACATACATACATACATACATACATACATACATACATACATACATACATAACATATTTTTGCTGATAATAAAAAGGAAGGGAGACTATAATATATTATATAAAATACACCAAAGACTAATTCCTTGTGTGTTAAATCCCACTTGGCCAATGAAGAATTCTATTCTAAATATACAATGTTAACATAAAATGTATATGAATTATAGGAGCCCTAGTGACACAGCGGTTACATGCAATATTGCAGGCAAACTCTGCCCACAGCCTGATGTTCAATCCTGATGGGGCTCAAAATTGACTCAGCCTTCCATCCTTCCAAGGTAAAAATAAAATCAAGATTGTTCAGGGGTAATATGCAAATAATGCTGACATTGTAAACTGCCCAGAGCATAGTGGAGTAATATATAAATCTGCGCTATTGCTAAATAACAAGCCTTTATTTTATTGTATTTCTTATTATTGTATTTCTGCATGACTAGAAATAAATAAAGATAAGTAAACGTAAAGCTCAACCCAGACACAATCAAGTGGCTTTGGGCATTTCCTCCTAAGGACTATTCTACCTGTCTGTGCATTGTTCTGGGGGGGGGGGTATTGACACACACACACCCCACAGACAAGGTCCACAACTTGGGTGTCCTCCTGGATAAACAGCTGAGCCTTGATCAATGTTGGTATGTCTCGGTATAGCTAGGCTATGAGATCTTTGACATACACTGAGCAGAGAATTTTAACAGAATGTGGATATGTGGTAAAGCCAAAGAAAAAGACACAGACTTAGTTATGCTTAATAAGTACTATTTACATATATACAAAACAGAAACAATCCATAACAAGCACACAAGCACTAAGCAAGTACACTCCCCCCTCAAGTCAAAGCAAAAGTGAATGAGCGTTAAAGCATCATTGAGGGAAGGAGTACTGGTGCCCTCTTATGGTGAACCAGCCCAAAATATTTAAAGTGATAGTACAAGAGACTACAATAGGTAGTTTACAATGGCAAACCCTAACAACCATGTACCTTGTACTAACAATCACCATCTCTCAGCTGTGGCCAGTGGGTGGGGTCTGGATTTCCAGAAGGCAAGGGCTGCATTCCAGAGGCAGAGAGGCTGCCGAGCTTGGAAAGTTTGGTCATCAGCAAGAGGCTTAAAATGGCTCCTCTGTAGCGATTCTAAGTATAAATTTATAGTTATGCAAGTAGTTGCTTTAAGCTGGCAAGATTCTGTCTCTAGTGAAGGACAATAATGGACACTATTCAGCAGTAACTCCTTATGTTGTTCCTAATTTTTGTGCTCTGGCATCTCTTTCTGTGAATAAACCTCATTTCTACTCCCACACTAGAAGAGGCTTTCAGGCTTGATGGAGTCGGAGGTGACCTGTGGAGGGGTCTAGAATGGGGGCATACACAATCTTTTTCAGACCGAGAGCTGCCCTTGATCTTTGGGTTGGAAGTATAGAAATCACATTCCCAAAGTGAGCCATAAAATAACCTCTGAAAATAAAACCTAACTTTAATAGCACTGTTAAAAAAATCTGTGGCTGGTCTAGAGTTAAATATAGTTTAAAAGGTTATTTTCAAGGCATTTTTTAATTTATTTCTTCAAGTTCATTTTTTTCAAAAATGACAATGAGGTGCCACATGGTTTGAATGGTTTGACAGGATACCGATGAGCCCATCAGGGCTCTGAGAAGACATGTGCTCTCTGGAGACTACCTTTTCGGCCACTTCAGCTTCATTATATGAGACTTGGATTTATTCTGAATAATAGAAAGATCTGTTGTTGATGTTGTCCCTTGTCACCACCCTGCTTACTTGCTTTCCTCTGAATTCTTCCTCCATGCACCCAATCTTACCTTCATCTCAGAACTTTGTGCCACTGAGTTGACAAGAGCCTTGTCTGACAGTAAGAAATGTATGTCTGATGACGCCGGATGTCACTGATTATCTGACATCTACTGGAAAGCTGTCTTGAAACTGACAGTTCAGAAGTCTGGAAATCAACCTGTCTTTACATCAAAGCAATGTTAACAATCCCCTGGCGAACAGCAAA
This sequence comes from Erythrolamprus reginae, assembly GCF_031021105.1. Classification (NCBI taxonomy): domain Eukaryota; kingdom Metazoa; phylum Chordata; class Lepidosauria; order Squamata; family Dipsadidae; genus Erythrolamprus; species Erythrolamprus reginae. The sequence continues at coordinate 49,684,871 of NC_091951.1, forward strand.
GTAGCAGGTTACAACTCAGCCTCCTCCTGCTTTTGAGCCTTAGACTATTTGATCATCGGTTGCACAAGCTGAAAGTTTTGTCTAAAAGAGACAGTGTTTTCATTTGTCTGGGAAGAGAAACAGAAAGGCTGTTTAATCTGGGCATCGAACAGACCTCTCATACTGTTGCTATGACTGTGATAAGGCATCACATCAATTTCAGCTCTTTCCCTGCAATATTTATATAGACAGGTGGGTGTCCATGCACATCCACATTTCATCATTCAGTTTACGTCAACCATTGTGCACATTGGATGGATGGGATCACTTTTTCTCGACCTTTGCCATTTGTAACTTGATCAAGCTTATAAACTCTTTCATGTAGGGGAGCAGAAGAGAGATTTAGATATACCGTATTTTGGAGTATAAGATGCACTGGAGTATAAGATGCACCTTAGTTTTTAGGGAAGAAAATAGAGAAAAAAAATCTGCCTACTAGGTATTTATCTGGCTAGCATCCTTAGTCTGGTCAGTTTCAGCACATTATTTTATCCCCAGGTTAGGGATGGAAAAAAATCTTCGGAGGGAGTAGCAATGAAAACAAGTCTGCAAAGATTTAGGGGTTGAAAAAAAATTCTTCGGAGTAGCAATGAAAAACAATCTGGGAAGATTGTTAGCACCTTGTTAGGGCTGGAGAAAAAAGCTTCAAAAAAGCTACATTCTGTTTATAAGACACACCCAAATTTTCAGCCTCTTTTAGGGTGTGTGTCTTATACTCCAGGACCGCCTTCTGCCGCACGAATCCCAGCAACCAATTAGGTCCCACAGAGTGGGCCTTCTCCGGGTCCTGTCAACTAAACAATGCCGTTTGGCGGGACCCAGGGGAAGAGCCTTCTCTGTGGCGGCCCCGACCCTCTGGAACCAACTCCCCCCAGAGATTAGAATAGCCCCCACCCTTCTTGCCTTTCGTAAGCTTCTTAAAATCCACCTCTATCGTCAGGCATGGGGGAATTAAGATATTCTTTCCCCCTAGGCTTCTACAATTTATGTATGGTACGTTTGTATGTATGATTGGTTTTAAAATAAGGGTTTTTAGCTACTTTAGTATTGGATTGTCACATGTTGTATTTACCACTGTTGTTAGCCACTCTGAGTCTATGGAGAGGGGCGGCATACAAATCCAATAAAATGAATGAAAAATGAAATGAATGAAGAATACAGTAAGTAGGGGGGAAAAACCACTCCACGAAGTGTTGTAGGTATCTGCAGCTACCTGTAATTGGATCAAAATAATGATATATGCGGTGACATCATGATGCAAGTCCAGCCTTTATGTACTTGTGTCCCAATGTTTGACTAAAGTACATAAATAATCATTTTTCAATCATGATGCAAATATTTTTCAGCCCCCCCCCCCCATGGATGCTTTTGATTGTAAAGTCAAAGAAGAGCAGGAAGAAGATGTTTAAAATGTCTGGTAGTTTGCTAAATGTCAGTCTTGTTTAATAAGGATACTTCCCTCTTCAACTGATCTACAATATTTTTATTTAGCAAACAGTGGTTTTCTATTATAAATGCATTCAGCATCATTTCCCATTCAAAACTGCAAACACTACCTTAGTTATTCATTTATTTTGCATTATAACCCATTGATTTGGCTTCACATCATTTTTATTTGATAGTGCAAATTTGCTTGGTTGCGTATCTTTTTCTATAAAAAAAATCAAGATTTGATTTAACTGTCCATAATTTTCTGTTCAATAGCAAATAGCGGTACTTCAAAATGTCAACTTATTTATAAATTGTCAACGCATTTATAAATAATGAGGGATTAGAATATATGATTATCACATCTGGAGAGGATAAAGATGGAAGATAGTAAACATATTATAGTATGTAACAAGATTTGAAAAGATCCTGATAAGCTGGAACAATAACTATCACGATGTATTTCAAAAGGGACGAATGTAAATTTATATATTTGAGCATAAAAATCTAAGATACGGAGTATAGAATGAAGAAACTGCAAAGGGAAACAATATGCTAGCAAAGGATCTAGGTTTCTTGGTCACTCATAACCTGACCATGGCAAGCAGCTCAAAGAACAAACCAATAAGGGGTGGGTTGCTAGGGGGATTGCAGGGGTTCAGGAGAACCTTTAGCTAAGGTTCTTTGCAGGTTGGAGAACCTCCAAATCTCACTCCTGGCTAGCCCTCCTCATCCCTCCCCTTCCACTACCTCCCCCCTCCCAAGAGTACCCATACGGCCCATTTTGGATGCAGCTAAATGCAGGGTGAACACGGAGGCTTGGAGAGGGCAAAATGTGAACCTATCAAAAGTTCAGGAAGGGCTGAAATGGCCTTCAGAGGCCTCTGGAGCCCGGGGGGGGGGGTCATTTTTGTCCTCCCAGAAGCTGGAGAAAAGCCTCCAGAGCCAGGGAAGGGCAAACACACCCCTTCACAGTGGTGCAGGAGGCTGACTAGGCCACGCCAACCATGGCCACACCCAGTGAAGGGCTACCAAAATATTTACTACCACACTATGGACGTGGTTTATGCAGGACACCCTGCATTTTCTTTCAACATTTTTCAGTGTAAATTGGGTGTTGTGGGCTGCAGCTCTATTTTCACTGCATCCCCCCCCTCTGTGCAGTAGCCCACCCCTGGCCATGTCAAAATTATAAGTCATCAATCACAGCCCGTGTGAGCTGTGATAGATGTAATCCGGAGGTAGATGTATAAAATAACAGAAAAGCTTCAAAACGAAGTTACTTTTATTTAATAGAAAACAATAAAATCAATTTTGCCTGATCACAGGCCCTTAGTGCACGTCTACATAGCTAAAAGCAAGATGGGGATTTTCCTCCTTCTTCATCGGGAGGAGAGGAAGTGACTAGACAGGATTTACATGATAATGGGCGGAGCTAAATTAACATACATGGAGTTAACTATTTAATTACTGAATGCTCTGAATGTCTCTGGGGCTGTCAATACACAACGTGAAAGGCCATACACACCCAGCAACTGGGCAAAGAACCCCATTTTGAAGCCCACCCCTGAAACCAACTAACCAGCAAATGCAATTATGCTGGGCATAAACAGTAGCATAGCACTAGGGTCAAAATCAGTCCTTATTCTTCTCTTTGTCTGTGTTAGTCAGAATGTGATATCCAGTTTTGAATCCTTATTTTAGGAAATTGAAAACTGTTGCTACTGCTTTTATGAGATTGGCAACCCCATGAGGAAAGAGAAGGAGTTTGGAAAAGACTTAAAATCTGTGGAGATGGGAGGGAAGAGATTGACATGACCCACCAAGCATTGGAAAAAGATGTCCAAGAACAAGAAAAGCTTAGCAGGAGATAAAAGGGAGTCAGAGAGAGTATTCAAGCATAGCGGAGAAAGAAGGCAAAACTTTAAAATGAAAGCTTACACAAGAAGTCAGAAACAACTTAAGATTACAAGGAGAAAAAAGATAAAAGTTTCCATTTTAAAGAGTGACAAAAAGACAAGAATTAGATAAGAAACTGACAGGAATCCTATATCCTTTTGGGACAGGGCTAGGTGAAGACAAACGAGGGTAGATAAAGAGCTATTTCCCCCTGAAGAAGAGAAATCTGCAAAGAGAAGACATGGTAGGTCTATCTTTGAGAACTTGTGATGGTGCCATGTAGAAAGTTGTTGGCAAAACTATGAGCCAGGGTGGCGCAGCAGGTAGAGCGCTGTACTGCAGGTCACTGAAGCTGACTGTAGATCTGTAGGTCAGCGGTTCAAATCTCATCACTGGCTCAAGGTTGTCTCAGCCTTCCATTCTTCCAAGGTGGGTAAAATGAGGACCTGGATTGTGGGGGCAATATGCTGTTTCTGTTTAAAAAATGCTATTGCTAACATGTTGTAAGCCGCCCTGAGTCTAAGGAGAAGGGCGGCATAAAAGTCAAATAAATAAATAAATAAAAATTATTCAGAGTTGTTTGAGAAGACAGACCAAGAAACAACGATTTTAAATTACAAGGACACAAATTTTGGCAGGATATCAGGATATATTACATGACTCAGTAGTGTCAACCCATAACCCCCAACATTTTTCCCTTAGACTATCCACGATTGACCTCTCCAGGTTCCTTAGAGGTCAGTAAGGGGCGTGCAAAAGTGCACCAGTGTGCCTTCCGTCCCCTGTCCAATTGTCTCTCCTTATCTCATTTATCTTTTCTTCCTTTCAAATATGTTCACCTATGCTTTTATATCTTTTCTTCTATTCTTTTCTTTATTTATATTATTACATATCTATTCTCTTCAATGTGTATTATGTATTGGACAAAATAAATAAATAAATAAAATAAATATTGTAATAATGAGAATTGCTCAACAATAGAACAGACCTTTCCCAGAGGTGTTTAAAAAAAACAATCTGCCAGAGATGCTATGTAATGGATCCCTACCTTTGGAAGGGGGTTGCATTAGACCAGGAGGGTCAATCTTGCATTGTCACAGCATTGCCACATAACATATCATGATTTTTCCCCCTTCGTTAAAATGACCATGAATGTGGCTAGTGCACGATGCACCCAACTCGTGGGCCATGAGTTTGACACCCCTGCATTAGACAATATCCCAAATGATTTCTAAGGCACCATAACTTCTAGAAGGATTTCTTCTAAATAATCAGCAAATAGAAACATAGAAACATATAAGTCTGACGGCAGAAAAAGACCTCATGGTCCATCTAATCCGCCCTTATACTATTTTCTGTATTTTATCTTAGGATGGATATATGTTTATCCCAGGCATGTTTAAATTCAGTTAATGTGGATTTATTTACCACGTCTGCTAGAAGTTTGTTCCAAGGATCTACTACTCTTTCAGTAAAATAATATTTTCTCATGTTGCTTTTGATCTTTCCCCCAACTAACTTCAGATTGGGTCCCCTTGTTTTTGTGTTCACTTTCCTATTAAAAACACTTCCCTCCTGGACCTTATTTAACCCTTTAACATATTTAAATGTTTTGATCATATCCCCCCTTTTCCTTCTGTCCTCCAGACTATACAGAGTTCACTAAGTCTTTCTAGATACATTTTATGCTTAAGACCTTCCACCATTCTTGTAGCCTGTCTTTGCACCCGTTCAATTTTGTCAATATCTTTTTGTAGGTGAGATCTTCAGAACTGAACACAGTATTCCAAATGTGGTCTCACCAGCACTCTATATAGCGGGATCATAATCTCCCTCTTCCTGCTTGTTATACCTCTAGCTATGCAGCCAAGCATCCTACTTGCTTTCCCTACCGCCTGACTGCACTGTTCACCCATTTTGAGACTGTCAGAAATCACTACCCCTAAATCCTTTTCTTCTGAAGTTTTTGCTAACACAGAACTGCCAATACAATACTCAGATTGAGGATTCCTTTTCCCCAAGTGCATTATTTAACATTTGGAAACATTAAACTGCAGTTTCCATTGCTTTGACCATTTATCTAGTAAAGCTAAATCATTTATCATATTACAGATGCCTCCAGGAATATCAACCCTATTGCACACTTTCGAGTCATTGGCAAATAGGCAAACCTTCCCTACCAAACGACCAGAATCCGGTGACAACAGAATATCAGAGAGTTGGAAGGACCATGGAAGTCTTCCAGTCCAACTCCTTGTTCAAATAGGAAATCCTATACCAGCTATGGCTAACCTTTTTCTTGTGCTGAAAGCACCCATAATGCATGCATGACTCCCCCATAGTCCGTACCCCATGCATGTGTGCACAGCCGTCGCATGCACCCTATAACCCATGCATGATTGGGTGACACCCTGTGCTTCCCCCACTCCTGCACATGTGTGCACAATCTCCATGCTCCCGCTGTCCCGCACATGTACACGCAACTACCGCACATATGAACATGACTCCCGTACATACCCTACTCCTCCACATGCATGTGCAAACCCCCCACATGCACCGCCATGCATGCTTATGTATCTCCCACATGGACCCCGCCTCACACACATGCACACCAGAGACCTGAAAACCAGCTATCTGGTGGGAGGCACAAGCACATGCGCAATGGAGCTGAGCTGGGGCAATGGCTCATGTGCCTGCAGAGAGAGCTCTGCGTTCCACCTGTGGCACACATGCCATAGGTTCGCCATCACGGTCCTATACCATTCTGAAAAATGGTTGTCCAATGTCTTATTAAAAATCTTCACACTCAGCACTGAAAGTTGTAAGCATTTAACTCTAAAGTGTAAGGTGACACCAAAGTGTGCAATAGGGTTGATATTCCTGGAGGTCTCTGTAATATGGTAAATGATTTAGCTTTACTAGATAAATGGTCAAAGCAATGGAAACTGCAGTTTAATGTTTCCAAATGTAAAATAATGCACGTGGGGAAAAGGAATCCTCAATCTGAGTATTGTATTGGCAGTTCTGTGTTAGCAAAAACTTCAGAAGAAAAGGATTTAGGGGTAGTGATTTCTGACAGTCTCAAAATGGGTGAACAGTGCAGTCAGGCGGTAGGGAAAGCAAGTAGGATGCTTGGCTGCATAGCTAGAGGTATAACAAGCAGGAAGAGGGAGATTATGATCCCGCTATATAGAGCGCTGGTGAGACCACATTTGGAATACTGTGTTCAGTTCTGAAGATCTCACCTACAAAAAGATATTGACAAAATTGAACGGGTGCAAAGACAGGCTACAAGAATGGTGGAAGGTCTTAAGCATAAAACGTATCTAGAAAGATTTAGTGAACTCTGTATAGTCTGGAGGACAGAAGGAAAAGGGGGGACATGATTGAAACATTTAAATATGTTAAAAGGTTAAATAAGGTTCAGGAGGGAAGTGTTTTTAATAGGAAAATGAACATAAGAAAAATGAGAAAATATTGTTTTACTGAAAGAGTAGTAGACCTTTGGAACAAACTTCCAGCAGATGTGATTGGTAAATCCACAGTAAGTGAATTTAAACATGCCTGGAATAAACATATATCCATCCTAAGATAAAATACAGGAAATAGTATAAGGGCAGACTATTTATTTTTATTTATTTATTTATTTATTTATTTTGTCCAATGCACAATACATATTGAAGAGGATAGACATGAGTTATTATGCATAAAGAAAGGATATAAAAGTCCAATACACAATGAGGGTTTTAGTGGGTATATATCAATATACACATAGTAAAATACATGATGAAGGTTATAGAGGAGATACTCATAGTAAAATATATCTAAGAAATAATAGAAAAGAAGATATAGGAATAGAATATATCAATGAAAGAATAGAAGAAGAGATATAGGAATAGAGGAAAGGTATATAGGAGATATAGGAGAGCAATAGGACAGGGGACGGAAGGCACTCTAGTGCACTTGTACTCGCCCCTTACTGACCTCTTAGGAATCTGGATAGGTCAACCGTAGATAATCTAAGGGTAAAGTGTTGGGGGTTTGGGGATGACACTATGGAGTCCGGTAATGAGTTCCACGCTTCGACAACTCGGTTACTGAAGTCATATTTTTTACTGTCAAGTTTGGAGCGGTTAATATTAAGTTTAAATCTGTTGTGTGCTCTTGTGTTGTTGTGGTTGAAGCTGAAGTAGTCGCCGACAGGCAGGACGTTGCAGCATATGATTTTGTGGGCAATACTTAGATCTTGTTTAAGGCGTCTTAGTTCTAAACTTTCTAGGCCCAGGATTGAAAGTCTAGTCTCATAGGGTATTCTATTTCGAGTGGAGGAGTGAAGGGCTCTTCTGGTGAAGTATCTTTGGACATTTTCAAGGGTGTTAATGTCTGAGATGCGATATGGGTTCCAAACAGATGAGCTGTATTCGAGGATGGGTCTGGCAAAAGTTTTGTAAGCTCTGGTAAGTAGTGTGAGATTGCCAGAGCAGAAGCTACGTAGGATTAGGTTTACAACTCTTGAAGCCTTCTTGGCTATAATGTTGCAGTGGGCTTTGGCACTTAAATCTTTTGTTATTAGTATACCAAGGTCTTTAACCGAGTGGGGATTATCTGTGATAATTTGATTATTCAGTTCGTATTTGGAGTTCAGGTTCTTCTTCCCAATGTGTAGGACAGAGCATTTGCTAGTTGAGATTTGGAGTTGCCATGTGTTAGACCACTCAGAAACAGCGTCAAGGTCTTTTTGGAGAGTAGTTGTGTTATCGGTGGTGTTGAAGAGTTTTACATCATCGGCAAAGAGGACA